>NC_087067.1:7871983-7981983 GCF_963678635.1 Symsagittifera roscoffensis
ATTAAGCATTCGGTGAAATCAATCTCGTATCAGAACAACCTATTAGACTTAAACCAAGCCGCGCTCGAAGCATATAGAATCAAGCTTGCAAATTTTAAACCCGGTGCGTCTAATTCGGTGGAGACAAAATTTGGTCTGCTGGAGAAACATCTTTTCAGGAGAAAGTTTGGCAGCGAGGCTCTGGATATAACCCGTTCCTGGAACGCCGAGTGGCGAATCCCTTTACAGTTGGAAGAAGAACACGAAGAGAGAGATGGAAAATGATTAATCAAATACACAAAGTTAAAACTCCCTAAACTGAGTACTAAAACTCCTATTCATTATTATTTAACATTTTAATAACATATTATAAAAATTTTCTTGATCGAGGGGGTATGTGGTACCGCAACTGCTACTGCTATTGCAGTAATTGCAGTAACTATGCAGTCATCATATATTGGCCTTGACAGTGCTATTCACATCTGCTACTGCTATCGCAGTAACCAGGCAGTCATCATATATTGGCCTTGATAGTGCTATCCATATTGTTATCTGTAAATTATATAATCCTATTATAAAAAACCAAGGTCAAAGAATACGTGACCTTTTACAAAAACCTAGAGAGTTAATCTCTCAGGCCTGTGGCTAAGAACACAGTCAGCAAGAAACTAACAACAGAAAAACATACGGTTTCAACATGGTTAATTAAACTCTTCGAAACCAAATCAGTTTTCACTATACAACCTCAGAGGTATTGTTAGTTACCACAGCCCTATGCGGTATAGTTCTTTCGACCACTGAAAATGGGAGAAAAAAATGTATTCGGGTGTGTTTTAGTCTTTTTTTTCACTCAACATCAGGTACCGCAAAAAATTATGGGAATGGGCCGAGTGATATATCATATTGAAACCTTTTAACTTGTAATTTGAACGAGATAAATATTTTCCCGAAAAAAAAACTGGCGGCGAGAAAAAACAATTTGAATTTTTTGAGATTTTGTCTAACTTTGAGTGAGTAACGCAATTTTTTATAGAAAAAAGATTTTTTTCTGATATTAAAAATAAAAAAAACTTGATATTAGTATAAAGCAAACTAGTTTTGGATGTTTTATTTAGCGATTAATTGGTAAAAAAAGTTTTCTAAATTAAATTTAAAATTATTATGCAAAAATTAGATTAAAAAGTTAAGCTTTCAGAATTTTTGTGCAAAAATCAGAAAAACAAATAATTTTTTTTGTCTACATTTTTCATGAGTAACATCAAAATTTTTGTGTCCTATTTGCACACCAACCAAATATACTTGTTTTCAGCTGTAATTTTGGATGGTATTTTAATTTCTGATCATGTATGTGTACATTTTTTCCTTATCCTCAATACTCAATACACGAACGGGTATACACGGCAATACATTAATCCAGATCAAATCACAGTACGAAATTTGAACGCAAAAACGAATATGACTAACCAAATAACAAAGACCAAATACATTTTTGCAAAACAGTCTTTTTGAGAATGAAGGAAAAATTAAAAACTGATTCTTAACTTTTACTGATTCACTGATAGCAAAAAATAGCAAAAACTTTCGTTAGGTACATTTTTTATACATTTACAATTTTTTCGGTGAAAGGATGTTATGGTGTCGAGGCTTGGAGCGACAACCTCTCGCGTCTCACAACGACAACTCGCAACTGAAAACGAAACTATCAACCGAGATCAAATAAACGACAGTTCGGAACCAAAAAAGCCTGTAAGAAAAGAAACATTTCGATTTAGAAAAAATGATAACTAAAAAGAATAAGCAAACTCTATCAAGTTAAAAAAAAAGTAGCAAAAAACCTCGAATTAACAACCACTCGGCTACATTTAGGATTCGAATCTACGACCTAGTGCAATCAAGAGATTTTGAGTCTCACTCGCTATCCCCTCAGCCACTCAAGCTTAGCAACCGACAAACACTAGTCACGAATAAAGCAGCTACATATGCTAACAAATTGCCAATGCGATTCAGCACCAAATAAAAATAGACTCAATTTTGTGATTAACAATTTGGAATATAACAAACTGAAGGCATCCACTCTAACTTTGCATGTAACAAACTGGAAAGCCTAGAGCCAGATTATGTATAAGTTATGCATTTCAAAAAAATGCGAGATATATTGATTTAGAAATTTTCTGAAATCAAGTTTTAACTATTGTGATGCTGTTTCAAACGAATAGCTTTTTCGGTTCATTTGATGAATTAAAATCGCATCAACTGTGTTAATTTATTACTATTCGAATGTCATAGCACATGCAGTCAAAAAGCTGTAAAGGTCCACCATTATTGGGGTGCCGCACCATAAAAGTGCCGCACCAATATTTGCGACTTAAGTTGGAACAACAAGAAGGTTTGTACTACTTATACACTAGCTTCGCAAGTGTAATGATTAAGACAAAAACTTTGCCGCAAAGTTGACTCAAAATAATTGTTTTTTATTATCAGGTCAAAAAGAATACATATAAACAGAATGCGATATAAGAACTGCTCCACTATTCACCAGACACAAAACTTAGCAAAAGCTAGAATGGCCGAGAAAATTTTGAATTAGGCAAAAAAGAACAAATATACTAAGAAAAACTTGACAACTTATCTCCGTCTGCCTAAAATTTTTTTAGCCTAAATAAAAAGGTAGAGAACTGCTTAAATTAGTGTTTACAAATGAGGCTGATTGGTTCTTTCAGGTAGTTTGCTATCTAATTTTTGTTATCGGAATCCGCGAAAAAAATAAATATGCCGACAAATTTAACGTTACAGGTATTTGTGGGTAAAATGACTTTTGAACTTTTGTAATTGGAGTCCACCTACTTTTTGGAACATATTTAAAGAGTTATCTCTGGATTCCACTGACCTACAGACACCAAATTGTGCGCCAAACCAAATCACATTTTGGCCTCGTACTGATAAGGCTAGAAGAAAAGCTCAAAATCTTTATTTTGTTGTTCTGTTTTTTTCATAGTTTTTTCATGATTTACTGATAGCAAAAAAAAACAACACAAAGAAGACCTTTTTGATATTCATTTACATAACATTTTGGTGAAAAGATAAAGGGTCGAGGCATTAACTTACATAAACGAAAACTTGCACAGAAACAGCTCGCAAAAAACGAAATCTATCAATTTTTTCATCAGTTATCAATCTTGTTATCAGGTTATTGGGAATACATAAAGACGAGAAGACTCATTGCAGAAACTGCTCCACTATTCAGTTTTTTTTGCTACGAGAACCTGGTTCAAAAACTTAGCGAAAATTTCAATAGCCGAAAATACTTTCAAAACAGAAAATTTAATTTTGGCAAAAAAAAACGAAAAAACTATCTCCGTCTGCCTAGGAAAAACCTTGGCCAAGGCTAAAACTAAAAATCAAAAAAACTGCTTGAAATGATTGATTGTTTTATGATGTTTGTTATCTAGTTTTTGTTGAGACTTATAAGAGGCTGATTTTGATCTAAATTGTTCACCAATTGAAGGATTTTTTTTCCGCAATTTTCAGATTGACTGAAAAGAGCCAATGGGGAAACTTTATGGGGGCAATTTTTTGAGCACTGTGAAGGCACAAAAAATTTTTTAGAGGGGGAGGCAATTTTTTTGAAAAAGAAATAAATTTTTGCCGACTTTTTTTCAGCTCGATCGATTTGCTTTTCCGAGCTCTCCGAAAAGACTATAAAGACTATTGTAAAACTTTCTGCGCAACAGGCAATTTAAAAAAAAACAGACTAAAATGACGTTTCGAGCAACTTGGCTAAAAATTGCGTTTTTCGGCGCTCTCCCCCTTCAAATTCAGTTATATTGGCGCCTCAGGCGCTTTTAGATAATTTTTGATGCTGCCAGCCAAAAATCCAGCTCTTAAGATTATACTGAAGGGAGGACCCTATGGAAAAATTTGGTAACCAGAATTGAAGAAGAGGGCGGCCATTTTTTTGGTTAGCCGATCTGATTCAACCACATGATTTTCTTCAGTTCAAGATGCGGAAAAATTGATTGCAAACCGATTATTACAAAATATCCCCAATTTTTCGTTTTCAGAAATTTTTATTAAGAGTGATTTTCTTAAGCTGGCAATTATTAAAATTTTATGATGTTTTGCTTTGGAAAAATTCCCAGCAAAAGTAGTGTAGTATGATTACTTACAGCTTTCAGTGTTTGGTAGAAGATCTGCTTACTGCTACGCTACCGTTTAACAAAAAGTAGCGAGAAAAATAACTAGGGTGAAAGATTCTGTACTAAAACGCGAAAAATCAGCACAAAATTAATGAATGAAAGACCTCACCTGCGAATCAAAATCTGGTTCCTCTTGAAAACTACCCGCTGCAACCTATCGGGCACGATATGAACTCAATTGATAAAAGGGTAAGAACACCTACACTTTATAGAAGCAGAACAGCAATTGCCAACTTCAGATTTAGGTTATGGCCAACCAAATTAGATTATAGCGGGTCACATTTATAGCAAGAAAAGGAAGTACCGCTTCGTTTTGGTTCCTGGCAGCAGCATAGCAGCTCTGATTTAGTGTCTCGTAGGATTAAATTACCTGTCTTATCTTTTCTGTTGGCAATAAATGGTTTCTGAATTTACAGCTTTTACAGTTCAATCTTAAAGTGTAAGTGCGTTTAAATCGTATCCACAACGTATACGTGAAAGTGGTACAGTATCAAAGCTTGTTTTCTGTGGTGCTGGGGATATTTTGGAAATAGTACGGAATAGGATAGAAAAATAATGGGACTTGATTTACTCATTCAACCGACGTTTTCTTCAATCAGCCAGTCCAATTTCCTACTTCAACGAAGAAACAAAACTGGAAACTTCTGTTTTCAAAATAATGGAACAGAAACATTTAAGTGTTCTTTTCAGAACTCTTTAGTGTCATTTCAAATCAGAGAAGGAGGTTCGTTGATCGCCGCTTTGAATTAAAGAGCTCCCAACTTTAAATTGGTTCGCAATAATGGTAACAGGAATTGACAACAAACGATTATAACATTTGCAAAGCCCATTCTGTTAACCTCAAGGAAAATAGTCCAGTGATTTGTGGGTAAACTTAGCATTGACGTATTTCCTCGGGCATTCTTACCCCTGAATTTATATCAGATTTGAGTTTTGTTTGCATTTTTTGACTCCGGTCTTCATGGTTTTGTTTTTGCGATGAGCTGAAGACCAGAAACTTTTGACCGGCAACTTTCTTGAAATGTCACTCAAGTGATTTGGAATGAACAAAATTTTCGGCTTTTGTCCAAAATCGGATTTATTCCGACATTTCAAAATCTAATTAATTGCAGTAGACAAAAACTCAACCATTGAACACAAAAAATTGTATTTTATGAAATATCCAAAATAGAAACTGTTGATCGGCAATTTTCTTGAAATGTCACTCAAGTGATTTGGAATGAACAAAATTTTTGGATTTTGTCCAAAATCGGATTTAATCCGACATTTCAAAATCTGATTAATTGCAGTAGACAAAAACTCAACCATTGAACACAAAAAATTGTATTTTATGAAATATCCAAAATAGAAACTGTTGACCGGCAATTTTCTTGAAATGTCACTCAAGTGATTTGGAATGAACAAAAATTTTGGATTTTGTCCAAAATCGGATTTAATCCGACTTTTCAAAATTGGATTAATTGCAGTAGACAGAAACTCAATCATTGAAGTCAAAGAAACTTGTATTTGATAAAATATCCAAAAAAGAAACTGTTGACCGGCAACTTTCTTGAAATGTCACTCAAGTCATTTGGAATGAACAAAATTTTCGAACTTTGACAAAAATCGGATTTATTCCGACATTTCAAAATCAGATTAATTGCAGTAGACAAAAACTCAACCATTGAACACAAAAAAAATTGTAATTTATGAAATATTCAAAAAAGAAACTGTTGATTTTCGGATTAACTGCAGTGGAAAAAAAACTCAATCACTGAAGACAAAAAAACTTGTATTTTATAAAATATTCGGATCAATTAAGCAATCTCCACCCCCCCATTCTCGCGTGAGGGAGATAGCTCAATAGGTACTTGAGACATGTTTATAATCACTTCAAAGTTGCTTGAATGAAATGGACTCATAAATCAGATTCCTCAGCGATAGTGGAACGCCACAATCTACAATATCAAAGCTCAAAAATTACATTCAGAGTGAAAAAAAAAGATCAATAAAACTGATGCAACTTTAGTCGCATACAGTTTTTTCTGTCCTAAATGAAAAAAAAGCAACTTTAAAGTGCTGCGGTGAACAGTTTTTGATATTCAGACACCAGGCTAGAGCAACAACCCTGGTAAGTTGCTTTGCTCGATGAGGCAATGGTCGCCCAAACAAAAGTTTTCAAAAAGATTTTGAAATAAATTTTGATTTTTCTTTTTCAAATTTTCTCTCGATACTCATATAAAATAAACTTCAGACGGTCAATTGATTGCTTACTACGATTACTTTAACCATCTACTTGCGTTTTCTGACGTTTTTGTGTTGCGTTTTTTTGTTTTTGCTTGGGGGGATATAGCTCAATTGGTCATTAGGAGGTGGGAGATTGCTTAATTGATCCAAACATTCAAAATGCTCGACAAAATAGTCCCTAAGTTATACAAAATTCATAACGTCGAATCCACATGCACTGAGTCAAAAAGTCGAATCCTCAGGCCCATCATAAACGGAATCCTCAAATCTTTTCAGTGGCCCAAAATACAAACAAAAGACCTGTTTTTTCATATGAAACATCCCCCTCCCAGTTATTGAGTGCAAGCAGGTCAAGATACAGCTGATGCAAATGTTTTCAACTATTCGAAAATTTTTCCCAAGATTTTGTCTTTGACCTTGCAATGTTTTGAAATAAAGGATGAAAGATTTGCTATATCATTGATGAAACTATCTAAAATGAACTATAAATTTCAATAAATCTAATTTTTTTATTTAAATTATCTGCCCTAGCTTCAAACAAAATCTAAGGCACCCAAACCTCGAGTTTCACCAAGAGACGGGTCTCTTCATAAAAGACAACCATCGTTCGTGCAAAAAAAGTTAAACAGTTTCCTGCGCTAAGTTTATTATGCAATTGAACATTGGAAATTTGGAAATGAATTATGAATTCGTTTTATACAGCAATAAAAACTGAAACTGAAAAAAAAACAATTTTTTTCTAAAGTAAAGACAGACAGCACAAACTGAATAAGTAACATTCTATAAATTCAGTACGCACAAAAAACTGCGTGATTACTAATTGAACTGGTATAATTTTTTCAAACTTTCAAAAACTTGCTACATTTTTGCTTCGGTCATCCACTTAAGGTTGAAGACTTTTTTTACACAGAGGCAAAGCTGCGATGCGCAAACACTTGCGAAAACACGGTCAAAAAGCAGCTCTATCAAGAGAAATAAGAAAAAGTAGAAATAAGCCTTGAATTAGCAAAAACACGGCTACATGTAGGATTCGAATCTGCGACCTACTGCAATCAGGAGATTTTGAGTCTCACGGACCATTAACTCAGCCACGCAAGTTTAACAACCGACAAACACTAATCACGAATAAAGCAGCTATATATGCTAGTATATTTCCAGTGCAACTCAGCAAAAGAGGCACCAGATAAAAAATAGACTCAATTTTGCAAATAATGATTTGAAATATAGCAAACTGAAGGTATCCACACTAACTTTGCATGTAACAAATCGCAAAGCATAAAGCCACATTATGTATAAAAGATGCATTTCGAAAAAATTGCGAGATACATTGAGTTACAAAATTTCTGAAATCAAGTTTTCATGACTGTTATATTGTTTGAAAAAAATTACTTTTTTTTTCGATTCATTTGTTGAATTAAAAATGCATCAACTGTGTTAAAGTATTTTTTATTCGATTATCAAAGCACATGCTATGAAAAAGTTGTAAAACTGCACCAAAAAATTTTGCGATCTAGGTTGAAAAACAAAGAAGGTTCGTACTAATACACTCGCTTGGCAAGCGTAAATAGCGCTGATGAAAGATATGAACTATGGAAACTTTCGCCGTCAGAGTTTAAACTTCCAGCCGAATCAGAAAACAGATCATAAATTGGTTGAATATAGATATTTTACTAAAAATTTTTGAGATTTAGTCAAGTGAAATTTTCTTATGTTTCAAGCTAGCGATATATACAAAAATAGATAATAGATATTCTGTGCCCAAAACAAATTTAAGGCATGCAAACTTCGAGTTTCAGTCAAAGACGGGGTCTCAAGGTAAAACACTAGCTTCACTCAGGAAAAAAAAACAGTTCAAGCTATTTTTGCGCTTTTTACATTTTGGCAATTGAAGTCGGAGTTTGAGCTGCTAATTAAGTATAAGTTTGAAAAACCAGAGTTTATATCAAAAGATCCTTAATTAAACTAAGAATTGCAACAAAACTCAAAGCAACACCTATATAAGTAAAACTCTATGTATTCAACACATGGTCCACAAAATTACGATACTACCTTGAAAGTTTTTTTCTCAACTAAACGTATAAAACTCACGAACAACTAACAAGCATTTGCAAAAAATTTTAAAAGAGGATTAATTTTTTATCATGTTTCGGCTTTTTAAGAAAAAAAACATTTTTTTTTCTGATGGAGTCATTTTTGAAAATAACAATAGGGAAACAAAAAAATGAAACAAAGATTCATTCATGACTATTAAACTATTATCGTACAAACTGCAGCTTTACTGATGGAGAGCGTAGTTTTTTTTCCCTATTTAGCAAAAAAAAATTGATGGGCATTCAAAATAAATCAAAGTTCAACCCAGCATGAAATGAGTTTTTGCGTAAATAAATTTTTCCAAAAAATGAAGTTCATTTTAAAACTTTTTGATTAACAAATTTTTAATTGAAAACACCTCACAAAAACAAATTAAGTCTTTTCCGGGTTGGCTTTATGAAAAGCCTATTTGGTTTTGACAACACCTGCTAACAGAAAATATAGGCAGCAGATAGTTGGAAACAGGTTAAGAAATTCAAGGAGGCCAAAAAAATAATTGCTGCTTCTTGAACTAAAATAATCTTAAGTTATACAGAAAAAAAACTTCAACTTAAAATTCTTTGCATTAATAATTTTTTATTGACACTCCTGATTTAAATATCGCACTTTGAGAAAACTTAAAAAGAAGCCTATTAATTCAATAAGCTTACTAAATTACAATAGATTTTCGAAACTTTCAACTGAAATACTTCATTTAAAGTTTTGTTTCAAGAAAGGACAATTTCTGTTCTTTTTAGCCAATGAAATTTATTTAACTTTGAAAACAAATGGAATTAATGAGCCAAGTAACAAAAAATCAAACTGAGCGAGAACACGTTTAAGTATTGAAACAAAAAAAAAAACAGCAAGTCCTACTAACGTAACTTCAAAATGTTCATTGATGAATTTTTAAACGTTCATTGAAAGTTTGAAAATTTAAAAATTCATCTCGTTTCAATGTTTGTAACATTTTCATGACAAAAATGCAAGTTAGTTTGAAGGTTGAAATTTTCATTTAAAAGATGTTGGTGCGTTTTTAAACCATCGCGAGCTATTTGCACAACAAAGCGCTGTCATTGCTGCTGCGTAACTTCTGTTAAGCATGTGTGAAATTAGGAGAACATATGAACAATGTTTAAAAAGTTTTCTAAAAAATGAGAACCAGCTTAGTTTTTAACAAGGCATTTCATCTTCTTACTAGGTCTAGTTTTTTTAAAAGTTTTTTAGACATGATGTTGTTTCTTGCTTGTATTTGCAAACAATCAGCTTTGCTTGTGTCAAAAGAAAACACAGATTTGCGATACAGAAGTGAATAACATTGGTTGAAAACATTTTGAAACAACTTATTTCGTTTCGCAAAGATGAACTGAAACTCAAACATCAAGATGAATAGACATTCATGTCATAAAGTCTATTGCGAAGCGTCTCACGAATATATCAGGGAAATATATTTTATCAGATGAAACTTCAGATCTTTCTAAACTTAGGCTTTTTGCTTTTTGACTGTCACCAAAATTTTTTTAAAAAGGAGATGGCTTGCCGCTTCAACTAGTTATTAACAAACATTTTTAAAAAACGATATTTAAAAACTTCACTGGAAACGATTAATAAAACATCATACTGCAAAAGTTCGAGTTCCGGGCCTTTGTCGCCCCAAGTATCGGCGTTACCTCTGCGCACATGGAGCAGAAAAATTTATTGATTTTGAATTTATTATAAAACAAGCTACTTTCTCAAGTGCGAATTCTGCAAACAGATTTATTAACGGGAAAGAAAAAATCTTATACTCGGTTACGATAACCTAGCTTATCACCAGGGTAGCAATTTCCAAACAACTCAATCTATTTTTTGAAGTTCTAGAATGTTTTTGAAAAAGGAAACAAAAGAATGAATTGAAAACGCTTCAAATACTGACTATTTACAAAAGCAAACTCCCGAGCGCAATACAGCAATAGCATTCGCTTGAATATTGCAATTAAATTTGGTGGCAATCTCGATAACCCGGTTCTCTTTCCTTTCTGTGCCGATATATAAAAAAAAATACAGTTCAGACCTAGCTGAAATTTAAGATATTTCCATCCTCAATTTGAAAAGGTTACACCTGCCCCAAACCAGTTTTAGGGAAGTGAACGTCTTGATTTAAACTAATTAAAAAACCAATTTAACAAAACGCGCTCAGCATAATTATAACTCAATGAAACAAAGCAGCAATATCTTGTCTTGTCCTATTTTATAGGAAGATTAAGAAATGATGTTAAATTGATCTGAAGTAGCTTTCTACCAAAAAAATGGCCAATTATAACGAGGAAAAAGAGCCGTTGTGTTTAAAGAGTTTTCATTAAAACTAAAGTCCATGTCGTTTAGTGGCGCTGTATCTGTCAGTCAAAAGTTGACTCAAATCTTGACACATTACAGCCGAATGAATGGCAGATTTGTATCCGATTTGTGATAGGTCAGGTCAGGTCAGGTCAAATGCAGTATGAAACATCTGTCAGCAGTCTAAGAAATTGGAAGCCATGAGTAGTTCCAGGGCTATCTCGGTTGAGATCGGGAACTCGGGTATCTCTGTGGAACTGTTTGTATAACGGGTTTTGTATGCGAAGTACTGACAGACTTTGCTTAACACGTGCGAACTAGAAACAGAAATTAAGCACATTAAATTTACCAATTAATCACTTAATCGAGAACCTTGCAGCTGAAAATTAATCAAATAACAACAAATAATCAATAACCGTCTACGGATATGTTATCAATATTGACAAGCTTTCAGAGCTTTTTGTCAATTTTCAACAAGATTAAGGATTCATTTCACGATGGAATATTTTGACCACTCTTAAAATGCTACCATCTACATTACAAAGAAATTTATTTCGGCAGTAAACTATTCCGAAAAACCGACTTTAACCTACTACAAACCCCTCAACTTCTATGATACCCTAAAACAAAAAAAATAACTAAAACACATGGATTTCAGCGAAGTTTCAGAGAAAAAATCAACCTTACATCGAACTTTTCAAAGGGGGGGGGGTTGTTAAGAGTTTTCTTCGGATGCACTCACGGTATTTCTCTGAAGTTCACTTCATTCGCCTCATTCTCTGCATACTGTCCGGGTCCACTCAACATGGCCTTGATAGTTCCCGAAGTGAGAGCGTGTTCTCTCCTCACTACAAATGTGTGTCCGTCCGAGGATATGAGTCTCACGTACTGCGAGTTGGGTCCTTCCACTCCCCCATACTGGGAGGAATCATCCGCCCCCGCTGGCCCATTCGCATTGTTGTCTTCGGTCATTACACTATCTAAAAATGCGGTACAAACTTCAAAGTTGCGTCCCTGAAAAAAGCAAGTATGAAAATTGCGTCCCTCGGCGCATTCCTTGCTGTTAGATATTTTTAAATCAAGAATGTCAGAACATAGTGGGGTATTAAGGCCTCAGTTAGGATTGACTGGTAGCAGTAACTACATTTTCCGTCCCGTACGTGCGCAAAGTTTGGTACCAATGAAACATAGCTAAAAGGCAGTTGAAAAAGAGCCAATGAACGCCTGAAACAAAAAATACAGAGTTGTTTTTTTTTTACAAAGTTTTTGTTTTGCAAAAAAACGTCAATTTTCGACTTTCAACGTAAAAAAATAGATGGCATTAAAACTCTTAAAATTTCAAGAACTATTTATTACTGACTGTTTTTTTCGATAAAATTCTTGCAAATTGAGAAGACAGGATCGATAGATAAAGTTTTTATTCCGCTGGGAAATCTGCAAATTAAAATCCAGTTTCCAAAATAGAAATCGATCACGTTTGTTTTATAGTGGAGTTTGCCTTCCTTGCAACAAGGGAAATGAACTGAACTTAGAAGAAATTAAAACTCAAAGCGGGGAAAAGTAAATTTGAGCGTGAACAAATTTAATGACTTTCCTGAAAAAAAATCACGCTCACGTTCATCGACTCAAGTGCGTCATCAAAAACAATTTTAACCAAAAAAAAAAACATTTTCACTGTTAACTTTTAAAAATCGTAATAATCATTCAATGACTAGAATCACGAGCCAATTACAATTACTGAGTCGGTGCGTATACTATTAAACTAACAAAATATGTACAGCTGTTCATTTTTGTACTGGTTCATTTACATGTGAATGGCAAAGTCGTAAAACATTTGTCAAAGAAGCAACAAGTTGCGTTTGATCCCATTAGCCTTTCAGTTTTAAAAGGTTTGTTTCGCCATTGCTTTGTTTTTTGTTCCGACTTTCGATACGAAAGTAACGGAATATTTGTGCTCGGGGTGGGTTTTTTTTTCTTCAGACAAATTTCGACTTTTTAACTAGCCATTTTTGACAGAATTTTTTATATCATTCAAAAGGTATTGTTGTCCTGAGCTTAAATTTGAAAAGATATTTCACCTGTGATCATTTTTCGTAAAGTTATGAGGGTTTAAAGATTGCTATTTTAACCAATTTGGGACAATTAACGAGCGATATAATTCGCGCTATTAACGCGTAAGCGGAGATTTAATCCGTCCTATAAATCGTTCGAAATTGGTTGAACGAAGCTATTTGCCATTATTAATTTGTTACAAGGAACGAAATCTCTCTTTTTGTATTTTATAAGGCGTGTGGGGGGATGATTTTCATTAAATATTTCAAATTTTAGAGAAAAAAAATTTTCATTTTATTTTATTTCATTTCATTTTTTTAATGTTATTACTGCTGCTCCATAAACCCTAAAAGGCAGTCGGAACATTCAGGGCTTCGCCCTGATACGAGCAGTCTTGTTTGTTTTTGTCAACGAAGTGCAGCTTCGCCTCGATGTATATAATCTTAAAACAAATTGATTTTAAAAATAACGAGGTTTGCATTAAATTGAAAGACAAAAAAAATTTATATGCAAAAAAAAGAAATGGCTGTTGGTTCAAGATATGAGAATTAGGCGCTTTTTTTGAAGGATAGATGCTCAATATATCTTTTATACAACAACTCTGGTTGTTTCGACTCTAGAATGAAAACAAATTTTTGACGCTGGGATGGTTTTTACTGTCGATATTCGGATTTTTAACTAAGCGTTTTAAAGGGAAATTTTTCATACCACCTGAAAGATAGTTTTCCAGAGCTAAAAATGCATGTGTCAAAACTTAATGATACAATTTACATCACCTTAAAGCTCAGTTAATTCCAATCAACTTAAATCATTTGCTTGATATGTATTTGGTACAGCTAAACTAATTAGAGAATATAGATAAGTAATTTTCGTATTCCGCTCGAAAAGCTAACAATTGAAATCCATTTTGAAAAAGTATCAAGATCCTTTGTCAGTAATTATTTTGTTGTTACTATTAGACGGCGGGGCAGTTGATTTTGAAGTAATTTTTTTTTAAAAAAATCTAAGTCAAATCGCCGAAATTTTCCGTATTTCCCACAATATTTTTTGGGGAAAACGTCATCATCACCGTTTGTTATCCACCTTTTTCCTGGACCCGACAAAGAATCAAACATAGCCAAAAGTTGTCATTGCAATTAATTGCACTTTGTTTTTCAATCTAAGAAGACAAATCCACAGATTACAGCATGCTGTGACACCAGATTGGTCATCATTTTATGTTTAGAAAAATTTTTCGTCGTTGAGATGCAGAGTGAATATACGTCTGACATATTTGAGTCTGAATAGCAAAAAAACCCGACCCAGTTTTCCTCGACACTGACAAAGTCGTCTACATTTTTTGGCAATCCGAATATCGACTGAAAGGGCATTGATAAAATACCACACTTGCCAAAATTGCCCGCAAAAATCATCTCTACGCTAAAAGTCCAACCCGCCCAATAAGGAGGCAGTGATGTCGAGTATAACCACTTGTGAAACCAATTGGTTTAAAAATGGTTCGCTATATGATTTAAATAACAACGGATAGGTTCAGCCAATCTAGTTAAGATATAGCCTTATTTAACCAATTAAATTGGCTCATTTATTAGCTCTTCAGGAATGCATTCTGAATCTGATTAAGGCCAAATGATCAAACAAAATATTTAAGCCATTCTAAACCTTCGCTCAGTCGTGTTCCCTCAATCGACAAATGGCAACTTAATACACTTTGCTTCAAAGAATTCGCGCGTCCTATGTGCAAAAACATGCTAATTTATAATAAGTAATATTCATAAAAAAGTATTTATAATAAGTTATATTTATAAGAAGTATTTATAGTTAAAAAATCTCAAACTTTCGAATTTCAAAGAGAAAAATAGATACCATTTAAGCTCTTTGAATTTCTTGAACAATTTATGACCAGCACTTTTTTGACACTGAGGTGAAGTTGCACTTCGCATACACAAGCAAAAATATGACCGATAACGCTACTGGAAAAACTGAATTAGTTTAACTTTGAGTCTACAAAATTTCTTAAGGGACACAAGCCAATTACACAAGCAGTCCTTCGAAGAAGAAAATTTACCAATTGCACATGCCTCAATTTATAGTGAGGACGCATTTTAGCTAGTATACGAAAAAGTTCATTAAAAACATCCGACCCTGCCCAGGTTCGACCCTCTGATTTTGTTGCGGGTCTCCTCCCTACTTCTATGCTACAGATACACGATACCTTGAAGCTAAAGTGCTATTTTTATTACAAAATTGCTGGTATCAGGGCGAAGCCCTGATTGTTCTGACTGCCTTTTAAGGTCTATGCAGCAGTAATAACATGAAAAAAAAATGTTAATTAAAATAAAATGAACTTTTTGTTAAATTTAAGACTTTTGTGAAAATCATCCCCCCACACGCCATATAAAGTACAAAGTGATTCATTTCGTTCCTAGTAACAAATCAATTATGGCGCATAAGCTTTTTTCAACCAATTTGGAACGACTTCTAAGACGGATTAAATCTCCGCTCCTTCGTTAATAGCGCGAAACATATCGCGCGTTAATTGTCCCAAATTGGTCGAAATGGCAATCTTTAAACCCCCATAACTTTACGAAAAATGATCACAGGTGAAAACTCTTTTCCAATTTAGGCTCAAGACAACAATACCTTTTGAATGATACTTAAAAAAATTCCGTCAAAAATGGCTAATTAAAAAGTCGAAATTTGTCTGAAGAAAAAAAACACCCGAGCACAAATATTCCGTTACTTTCGTTACGAAAGACGGAACAATAATAGTCGGTGCTAAAATCCTTAGCTTTGGCTGTACTTAATCGCTGGTTATTGCTCAAAATGAACACTTTCAAAATGGACACATTTTATCGTAATAATATTTGCGACTTGGGTTGGAAAAAAAAGATAGTTCACACTATAACAGAAGCAATGCCAGTGAAATAGCATTAACCCAACTTGAGAAAACTTGATCAATAAGGAAAGTTTTTACTCCACTGGAAATCTAAAAGTTATATTCCTTTTTCGAAACTAGAAATGGTTCATTTTTTTTCGAAACAATAATATCAATATTTACAAATTTATGGAAACAGAGGGTGAGGAGAAAAAGATTGAATTAGAGAGGTGGGTAGGTGTAGACCTCCTGTTCAAATCAACAAAAAACGATGAATAGACTTTTATTAAATAGTGAACAATTTTTAAACAGGTGAACACTTTAGATAATTAGATAATGACTGACTGTACATTTTTTTGACAAGGGTATTCATAAACCAGTGATATTTGCATCTTTAATAGCAGCTTCCCTTCGGAAAAACCATCCCAGGTTGAAAATATTTGTACACTTCTCCAGTTTAAAACTGTCACCTCTGACTGCGTAATTGGTACTATGAACATTTGCTCAAAGTAGAACTGACCAATTCGTGCACTTTCTTGAAAATCTAAAAACACAAAACTGTCTAAGCACTCACGAAGCAATTACTTATTCGTGGATACCGCACGAAGTAGAGCTGACAACGTTTTAAAAATGACTGAGCATTTTTTGAATTTGAAATTTATGCATTGGATTATTCATGTTTTTGGGAGGTAAAATGATCTACAATTTCATTGTTTCAAATTGGTTCGAACTTCTCAATTGAACACTTCAATGATTGCTTCGACTTTAAAATGAATTTAAAATAATCTGGCTTTATAATAAAAATACATACATCTTCGACCGTGTCTTCGCCTTTAAACTCTGAAACCAGGTTTTCCTTTCTGTATTCCTCGATCACGTTCTGAGTGTCTACGTATGTATTGAGTCTAAAAACAAAACAACAATAACCATTCTGAAAGTCATCAACTTTTACTTATCGATTACAAAACCGTTAATAATTTTCAAGCCGGTAAATGTAAATGAAGAATTCGTTTTTGAAAGCTTGCTATGAAATATATGCAGCATAAAATCTTAACATTTCCTAGGTAGATAATACAGTAAGATAAAGTACAAAAAAATATGATTAATTAACTTAAAACTATAACACTTACGCTGGCGTAACTTAATATCTTGAACTCTTAAATCTTAAAGATTGAGGTCCTCATACCTTACGGCACAGCTGTGGTATCACTCCTAAAATGGCTAGGATATCTTAACGTTGAATTTATTTATCCGAAAACTACAATATCAAAAGTAACGTAGCTCAACGTCAAACAGAGTTAAGTTTTGTTCAATAAACATAAACAACAAAATAGTGACCACCGCAGTCGCGCCAACGTGTTGCGAGCTTGTCAACAGAGGGTGAGACTTAATACGAAATTTAGAGCCGGTTATCGCCGCAAAGCGGCGACGAGCGCGCCCACCGGCGACCTTAAACTGGACTGTTTTGTATTGGTTTTTTTTCTTCATTATATGGTTTTTTGGACTATTTTGTATTGAAATGTTTTGTATGGGACTGTTTTGGACATGCACCAAAAATTTCCCAGACTTCTGTCCCAAAAAAATTATCTAAAATAATTTCTTTGATTTGACATTGTGAACTTAAATTCTTTGATGTTCTGTGTTTGTTTAATCGTTCTATAATTAGATTTTGAGTACCAAATCAGCATTGAACAGTCCAAGCGCTACAAATTTCCAAAAACAATTAATTTGGTTGCTGATTTGAGTCCTCTTTTAATTTTACCTCTAAAGTGCTACTCAGAGAAAACTGTGGTACAATTGCTCAGTTGCGTGGATTTAACAAATTAATCCGTCTTTTTGAGAGCCTTATCAAAATAATCCGGTGGTTATCTATTCAGGCAATACACCGGATATTTTTTTTGGCCTGGAAACCAAATGTCAAAGAAAATTTTTGCTTTTTGAACAGTTTTGTCCGGGACATAAATGTCTGGGACACAGCCGTTACAAGCATTTTGGATAATACCTCAAGTCAGCGCTTCCCAAATTAGCTTATTATATTAACAACAAAGAAAGCTGTTTCTTTTCTACATCTTTGTTACCTGTTCCCTTTCTTAGTTTTCGTAAAAATCTGCTAATGGAAATTTTTACAACAAAATCTACAACGTTTTTTGTGCGCCATTTCCATATTTGTTATTGGAGAGCGTAGTTAAGCTTCTTTTTAGCAAAAAAATTAATTAATTTAAAAAAAAAAGAATTCGAAAGTCAACTGCGAAAAAGTTTAGCGTGAAACTTCAACCATATATATAATAATGTACATTTTTCGATTTCAGGCCGAAAATTCTACAAAAAGGACTTTTGAGAAAAAGGTTTTATTTTTTCTTTACGCTTATACATACTTTGTGTTACACGTAAAACAACAATAAAAATTGAAAGTATGTATAAGCGTAAAGAAAAAATAAAACCTTTTTCGCATTAAATCCTTTTTGTAGAATTTTTGGCCTGAAATCGAAAAATGTACATTAATATATATTGGGTCGAAGTTTCACGCTAAAATTTGGTTTTTCGCAGTTGACTTTCAATTTCTTTCTTAAAAATTAATTAATTTTTTTTTGCTAAAAAGATGCTTAATATATACGTGTAACACAGAGGCGAAGCTGCGCTTCTCAAACACTTGCGACAACACGACCAAAAAGCAGCTATATCAAGTCACATTAGAAAAAGTTGAAAGGAGCCTCGAATTTTCCAAAATCTCGAGGCTTAAAAAAACTCGAATTAGCAAAAATCTGCGACTTAAAATCCCATAAATGCAGCTACATATGCTAATAAATTGCCAATTCGATGCAGCAAAAGTAGCATCAAATACAGAAAGATACAATTTTGTATGTAAAAAATTGCAAATCATAAAGCCACATTATGTAAAAATTGTGCATTTCAAAAAATTGCGGGATATATTGAGTTAGAAAATTTCTGAAATCGAGGTTTTATTATTGTTATGTTGTTTGAAAAAACAACAGCTTTCTTCGGTTCACTTGAATTAAAAATGCACCAACTGTGTAAATTTATAACTACTCGAATGTCAAAGCACATGTTATCAATAAGCTATAAAGGTGCAACTAAATATCCTAAGTATAACAAAACATCAAAATATCTTATTGCCAATTCCATGCAGCGAATTCGACGCAACAAATATTGTTGCTTTAAGTCGCAACAATAATTGCGACTTAGTCGCAACAACAAAAATGGTGCTTTTATTGCCATGCCAAGTTTCATTGCATTACGACAATCGTAAAGTAGTTTTTTTAATGAAATTCAAAGGTGGGGGAAGGGAGTTGAAAAGAGCCAAAAAATGTCTTTTTCAGACCTGACAAAACTCAAGCAGATAAATTACTAGTAGACCTGGTTGGATCATAAAACAACTTACCCTGAACTGAGAACAAGTGTGGTGGATCAAAATGATAACATTGAGGCAAAGCTGCGCTACGCAAACACTAGAGAGACAACAAAAAACCAGCTCTATAAAATGAAATAAGAACAAGTAGAAAGAAGCGTCGAATTAGTAAAAAGTTTGCTACGTGCCGAAATCGAACTAAGACTTCGAGAGTCTCACATTCCTCCCTTTCATCCACGCGCGTTTCACGATTGACTAACACTCGACAAAAAACAAAGCAGAGAACAGATACTATAAAATGTATCAAATTTAAATGCCTTGGCTCTTAGTTTTATTTCATAATTGCCACTAAATGGGTACCATCACTTTTATTTGTGAGTCAGTTGGATAAAAGTAGAGTCGTACTAAAACCCTACGCTCGCTAGCTGGCTAGTGTAATAACATGGAAAAAAAAAGTTGGAAAAGGTACAAAAAAAATAAATATTTCAATTTCAGGCCAAAAAATTCTTTAAGACTTCTGCCGAAAAAAATGATATTTTCAGACCTCACGTTAACGCAAGCAATAAATAAGCAGTAGACCAGGTTGAAACATAACTATTCCACCCTTGACTGTGAACAATAATGGTGGAACAAACTTACGATGAAGATGAAAACGTTAAACTAGCTCTACTTGCCTCTTTTTGATGCTCTCCACATTGTCATCCGACCTCCCACTGCCCCCCGCGCCCCTCTTCAGACACCTGTCAGTTGCCACTTCATCTGATATATTGAAGAACAGCACCCCGTGTACCCTGGCCACTTTGTCCATCTGTTTGTTCCACCCGTCGTAGTTGTCTTTGTTCCTCGGGAAACCATCGATTAGGAACAGAAGACGATCACTGCTATTCACCAGGCTCTGTTGTTTCTCCATTGCCTACAACAATAGGTTCCAAATTGCCACGAAACTCACAAAAAAGTCATCAAGAACTAGTATTATTTTTTCACTGAGAGCTTTATTCTCAATCGAGACAAGTAACTTAATTAGCAAAGTAAGGTTAAAGTCGATATAAAACTGAATTAGCAACTCACATGGAACATTTCACAATCCTTGACTGAAATTGGTTCGGGGAAACTCACGGATTGGTTTATAACTTTCTCCCTCTTTCAGTCCAATAAAACAAACACTTTGTAGACTACTTTTTTAGTTAGGCCAATAGATGGTTATTTTACTGAGGACAAAAATATTTATGAATTCTCTTCTGAAACACCAAAAAAAAACAGTTTGATAAGCGAAGCCGAAACCAATAATCTGAAAAGCCAAAAAAATATGTTAGAACTTTTTGCGAAATAGAGCCAAAAAAAAGCTGTGCTGGGGTTTTTGGAATCTTTGACCAGAAAATTGTGTTTTGTTATCCGGCGCGCTGGCACCTCTTATTTTGAATAACACTAAATTTCCACTATCAAGCGTTTCATCACATCTTTTAAGTACTAAGTTGACCAGGTTAAGCATGCCATTGCCTGTTTAAGAACTTAGGTTGTGGTCCATTATGAATGGTCCTGTCTTAACATCTATTGCAACAAAGTCTCCTTTGTGTTCTAGTTCTCACGTCTTTGGTGATGAATTTGTGATTCATCAAGAATTGCAGAAGTTATGGTTGTTCGAAAACAGTATTTGCTTTTGCAAGGATCTTATTATTAGCGATATACCTGTGAAATATTCTGATGGTAACCACTTCCTTTTTAAAATAGACTGCAGTCGATTAATCTGATACTTAATAGGGACACAAGAGGTAAAACCGATATAGCAAAGGTCAAAACTCACTAAAGAGAGTGTCAAAAAACAAAAAATCAGGCGACTACGGCATGCAAACCCCTATCTCTCGAGCACGAGCCCCGCTCTTTACCCACTGCTACGCGAGCTTATTTGTACCACGAATGTATACAACATATACAACGCTGTAGTTAACTCACGAATGCGCGGTTATATATCACTCTGCTCAAATGATTACGCAAAAAACTGCGCAATGAAACGTCCGACTTAGTCTGATAAAAAAAAGGTTCGTATTTAAAAACAAGCCTCGCTTGTGCAAAGAATGAAAAACAGCAGCTCCAAATTTGAATAAGTTTTTTGAACAATTTTTCCGGTAAAAAACGAAATAAATGCAACCTATATAAGAGTCTGAACCAAGTATGTTTACTTGACTTTTGTTATTTGCTTGATTTTAACATGTTTACTTGACTTTTTGACTTTTACAGACATTTCGCGAATATAACGAGGTCCAACTTTCATACTTACATCAAAGTTGATCCTTGCCTATTTGAAATTCAAATATAAATTGATCGAGAAAAAAATCATCAAACCTTTTGTAGCAGTGATATTGTGATCGCAACTGGGACTATTTTTCCCTCTTTGATGCAATTTTCAATCAGTTCGCTTGTCTCGTCGTTTTCTTTTCGCTTCTCTCGCAACAGATCTCCAGCCGATAGATGTCTGCATCTTGAGAACTCATTTATCACTTTTTCGCATTGAGTTCCTTTTCCCGATCCAGGTTTCCCGAGGACAAACACAACGTTAAGAGGTCCGTCAGACATTTTCGATAGATAAGATTTGCTGAGAAAATAGATTTGGAAATTGAATGGCCCAAGTAAGCGAAGTGGTTTGAGGCAAGAATGAGTTCTGCGGGTAGATTTGAAGAGAGAGCTAAAGACTTGGTTTTTGCTAAATAACATATACAAGCACTTCGATTATTTTACCAGGGAACTAAAATGCAAACTGGGTTTCATAATAAATCTGAAATAAAAAAATCAACATTAGTCTCGAAGATAAGTTTGAATAGCAACGTCAATTTTTCTAATTGAAATTTTTTAATTTTTTTTTCAAGATCCTTAAATGAAAATACTAAACAACGTACAATATCGTTAAACCAACTTTTAAGCTGAAACCGCTGACGCAAGTAGTTTATATACTCTTTCGCACCATCCGTACTCAAACCGTTTTTTTCTTCATAATACACGCAACAGCCGTGGAGAAACCATGAGTCACAAAATCGTCTTAACCAGTTCTAATTTGAAAACAAACATGTTTGTCTACTTAAATTAAAGGAAAATAAAATTTCCGCAACAGAAAAATGAGCAGTTTCGGAGTTTTTTTTAATTAGAAAGAGAATTATGCAAGCTAGGAATATTCATGTAACTTCTCCAATTATCAGCGTCTTCGCTTCATTTCACAAACTTGCGTGAAAACTGTCCTCGTGATCTGAACAAGCTCTCGTAGAACACGAAATCAAACTTCGAATCCGGGAGGTAGCAAAAGAACTCAAATATAGAGACTACGACTGTCCATAGTGACGATACTGCGGCTTCAGTTCCCATGTGAATCTGTGAGGTGGATTTCTGTTGTAATCTGCAATTTCTGTCAGAATATCTTTCAGGTAGCCCTGAAACATCAATTTCTCATGCGCTAAAAAGTCAGCACTTCTGACCATAGAAAAACGATTTTCAGTTTCAGAAGACCAATTTAAGGAGCATTGGAGCATCAATCAAACTTCTGATTTTTAAAGCAATGAACACATCTAATCGTAGGTCTGGTTCAATTTACCTTAATTTCAAATGATTGATTGTAATTTGAAGAACCATCAGCTATTAAACAAAGTTGACAAACAAGGGAAGATTGCTTTGAACTATAAATATTGTTTTACACAGAAGCGAAGCCGAGCTTCGCACTACTTATGATATAACACTCACACACAAAAAAAAACATATAGAAAAAAGTAGAAAAAACTAGGTGAACCAAAATGTTCTCGTCTAAATAAAAAACAAGTAGGGCCTCAGAGAAAGCTGGAAGTATGTCTTAAATGTTGAACGAAATTGATATACAGATAAACGGCACGAAAATGCTAAACGGCACGAAAAATGTGATTTCAAAAATTGGACTTTGCCCAAAACCTGGTAGTTGTTTCTCTACCAAAGAAACAAAAAGTGAAACCTACCATTATCGCAACGGGTTCCTTCAGTTAAAGTTTTCATCTCAGATTTGATTGTTTATATTTCAAGAACATTCAAAAAGTTTCTAAACCACGATCAAAAAACCTAAAAAATGGTCAAAGTGATTTCCAAAATCCAAGGTTTTTTTCCTGGAAGAACAAGTTGTGGCCACTTATGCAGAAAAGATTCCCAAAACCAGGTTTCTCGATTAAAAACAACCCTCGACTTGTGTGAAGGCAATTACTTCTTTCTTAAACAAGAGGGGCACATCCAATTACCAAAGTAGGCGTTCAACAACCTGTTTTTTCGATTGAACCCGTGATATGAGATTGGGCAGGATGGTTGGCGAGAAAAGTCCAAAAAACGGTCAACTAATCAAAATTTTGACATTTCCGAGAATCATAGCTTTTTGTGTAAAAAAATAGGGCGTAGCCGCTTATGCAGAAAGGATTCACTCAACCTGTATAGTCGATTGAACCCAAAATCTCACATTTGGGAGGATAGTTCGAGAAATGTCAGACACTTAAAAAAAACTGTCAAAAATCAAAATTTTGACTTTTCCGAGGGCCATAACTTTTAGAGACAGAAAAACTTGGGAGTAGTCGCATAAGCAAATGAGCTTTCCACAAACCGTTTTTGAATTAAACTCAAAATCTCAAATATGGCACGGTAGTTTTCGAGAATATTCAAAGTTTAAAAAACGGTCAAAAGTCAAAAATTTGACTCTTCCGAGAGCCAAAACTTTATATGTTAAAACAAATTTGGGCGCAACCACTCATTCAGGTAGTTTTTCGAAATCGTTCCAAACATTTAAATCGAAAACTCAGACTTGAGAGAGGTATTATTCGAGAAAACGAAAAAAAATCAAAAATATGGGTCAACTATTTTCTCCACTTTATCGAAGGCTGTAGACAGAGGGTCAAGTAAAAAGGGACTCTAGGGGGGGGGGGGGGGGGTATACAGGCCCACAAGAAGGAGGCGGTCTTTCAGTTAATACGTTTTTCTGAAAAGCAGCAGAAGTTTCTGAGAAAAAAAAATTTTCGAATGAATTTGGAAAAAAATTTCTATAATGAAAAGAAAACTAAAGAAATTTCAACAAACCGATACAAGCGACACGAAAACTGCAGCAAAAGCGAAACTTTTTTGAGCAAAAGAAAAAAAGAAGGAGATACGAAGTCAAGGTAAGTAAAATTACAAATTTTAGGAGTAAAACAAACATGAGAGAAAATGCGCGCAGGAAAATAAGATATGACAACTAAGCCGACAACAGATAAGCAGACATAACTGGCCGAATACTTTATTGAATATTCTTGAGACAGAAAATTTCTCGTCTGAAAAAAAAAACAGGTCGTGGTCCTGGTCAGATTCAAACCCAGGACCTTTGCCGTCCCAGGCATATTTGTAACCATATTTGATTTAGTTGGCCGGGAACGCAAAGAAGTATGATTTCACACAGAGGCGAAGTTGAGCTTCGCAAACACTTGCGAGAACACGACCAAAAAGCAGCTCTATCAAGTGAAATAAGAAGTAGAAATAAGCCTCGAACTAGCAAAAACTCGGCTACGTGTAGGATTCGAATATGCGACCTCCTGCAATCAAGAGATTTGGAGTCTCACGCACTATCCATTCAATCACCCACGCAAGCTTAACAACCGACAAACACTGGTAACAATTAGAGCAGCTACATGTGCAGATAACTTACCAATGCATGTCAGCAAAAGTGGCACCAAATACAAATAGACTCAGTTTTGCATGTAATAATTTGGAATATAACAAACTGAAGACATCCACACTAACCTTGCATGTAACAAATCGCAAAGCATAAAGCCACATTATGTATGAAATATAAATTTTAAAAAAATTTCGAGATATATTGAGTTAGAAAATTTCTAAAATCGAGTTTTCATTATAGTTAAAATGCATCAACTGTGTTAACTTATTACTATTCGAATGTCAAAGCACACGCTATCAAAAAGCTGTAGAGGTGCCCGACCACTATTGGGGTGCCGCGCCAATATTTGCGACTTAGGCTGGAAAAAAGAAACTTCGTACTAATACACTCGCTTCGCAAGTGTAAATAAGTGATTCTGTTAAACAAGTTTTTAACCCGAAAAGTCTATATTCCAATTTGATAACCCTTGCTAATCGCAAGCGTTATAAGAACACGAGCAATCTTCTACTGCGCAAAGAGATTAAAAATTACAATCGTATCTGTATTAGCAAACATAAACCATTTCAAAAACTATTTTCAAATAATGCTTTCTTTCTTTTTTTTCTATATTTTGGGGTTCTGAAATGAAGTTCAATAGCTAGTTATTATAAAATCCTACTTAAAAAACTTTATCTTTGTCTGAATGCTACGAAATGTCGCCGTGCCAGAAGTGCAACACATCAAGATATCACTTACCACAGGCTGGCCTGTCTTCCTCTGCAAGTCCTGTATACTGTAATACTGGTGCAACTCAAACGCCTTGAATATTTTCTCCTTCACCACTTCCGGCTCCTCCCTCGTCTTCGGCTGCGCCTTGTTGCCGCCTGTGACATTGTGCACTGCATGTGCTCTGGGTCTGTAGT
The DNA here is from genome assembly GCF_963678635.1 of Symsagittifera roscoffensis. Taxonomy (NCBI): domain Eukaryota; kingdom Metazoa; phylum Xenacoelomorpha; order Acoela; family Convolutidae; genus Symsagittifera; species Symsagittifera roscoffensis. The sequence continues at coordinate 7,897,602 of NC_087067.1, forward strand.
TGTTCACTTCTGCGGTCAGTTTGGTCAACTTAGTCGGAATGTTCTGATGTTTGAACTCTTGTCTGCAACGAGAAAAATTTTCTTCGAAGAGCTAATTTGTTCTCTATGCAAAACTTCACTAAATACGAAAACACTCAAATTATCAGCTTAATTGTAGGAGAGAGAGTGGACAAAAAATCCCTGAGAATGGTCAAAATTCCCGTTTTTCTAGTTCGCTTTGAAATAGTCAAGACGATAACCCTCAAGTTCCTGCTAAAGCATTAAATCTGAAAAATGTAGCCAAAATAACGTTTTCATTCCTAGTACAATCAAAACACATCTGGCCGGAAGTTACATCATGTTGTGACAAAGCAAAACTTACGCTTTCAGTTTCAAGTAGGACAGACTTTTGGGCGGCTTCATCTCTCCGCGTGTTTTGATGCAGCCTTCAAATTTGATTGCACCCATCACAGGCTCAATTTGGTCTATATTTAAAACAGCAAAAAGGATAGAAAAAACAAAATATATTTCAGATTTAAGTTGTATAATCATACCACGGCTCTTTTCCTGCCCCCTTGTATACTTGCTCAAGCTGAAATCTCTTTGTGTGAATTACAAAAAAAAACTTATTTTGAAAAGCCTTCAAAACTGATTTCAATAAAAAGCAAAAAACTGGGAGAGTCCAGATTTTTGACGCTCAGCTTGAATAAACTTGAATGAAACTCAGCATGTATAGGAAGCGAGATCGCTGATCTTCAAGAGCCTACCTGCCCCATAGGTAACAATCTTAAACATACACAAGCAAGCAAATACAAGTAAAAAAAAACAGAAAAAAAACTTTAATCGGGCAGAACAAGCAAGGCAAAAAATGGAAGTAAAAAATGAGATTGGAAAAACAGAACATCTCTACACCGGATTCAAACCTGTCCTCGGACACCCAAAGACTAAAGACGATTGCCGTACAGACGTGTGCCACAGGAGCTTACAAAAACCAAGCACAAGTCACCAGTAAATTGGAGAAAATATGCTATTAAACTACTAATACCATGTAACAAAAGGAACTTTTTTATTTGCAAGTTATCTTAGAAAAAAGTGAAGCTCGTAATATGACACTACACTCGACTGTGTTAAGAAACGTATAACAAGAGTTTACTGTATAAAAATGTAGAAGTTTCAATGAACTCAAAGAAACCGGAAAAAAACACGGACTTCAATTTACAAGAATATAAGCAAAAAAAATACGAGCTCTCTGAATTTCAAAAATATTTAGCGACTGACAGTTTTTCCAAGAATCTGATGTAATGTTGTAAAACAAGAATCTGATGTAATGTTATAAAACTATCCTATTTAGAGAAAACTCGGTCAAAAATTATTGCACTGGAAAATCTTCAAATTGAAAACCATTTTTGAAACCAAAAAGTCCATCACGTTCATTTGCGCCAATTGGATGTTTTTTTTTCATTAGGAAGAGTAATTTGCTTTCTTTTCAGCGATCTTTCTTTTCATCTTTAGAATATAGGTAAAAAAAGAAATGAGTGAAACTGTAAAACATCAAATTTGAGCCTTAACGACTTCAAATACCTTTTCCTGAAAAAAACCATACCTAAACAAATGATAAATCACTTGGTTCGTAAATATTTTTTGAGAGGCAGTGGAGTTTGTTTCTAACAATCGGAACATCTAAAATTCCTTAGAAGGTGAGGCAGAGCTTAGAAGGTGAGGCAGAGCTTTGCAACACTTGCGATACAACGCAAGCACAGCATTGCAAACAAGCGAACAGAAATGAGACAGAAACCATTTATTAGAAAACGTTGAAACTACATCTACAAAAATTTCATAAGTTTATCTAGATTCTTATCTTCAATTCCACAAAAACACAGCCGAGAAGCCCAATCATCAGCATTAAATAAGCATTAACAAAAGCATGCACATACTTCAAAAATCCAATTTTGAAATAAGCTCAACGTGTACACTAGCCAAGATCACTGATATTCAAGAGCCCGCCGGCACCAAAGCAGAGGAAACCTATGAAAACAATTTTTACCAGTGAATAAAATATTTTCAACAGAAAGTTCAATGAGATCGAAAAAAAATAGACCGCTATACTATACTATGTGAATTGCACACAGATGCGAAGCTGCGCTTCGCAGACACAATCAAGAAAACGACAACAATTAGCTGTAAAAATGAAATATGAGAAAAAAGGTACAAATAAGCCTTGAAAATAACAATTTTTGGTTTAGCGCATTCGAACCTACGACCAGGAGATTTGATTCATAAGTAGTCGCATCTGCCCTTGAAAGATGACTAACACCAGCCACCAATAAAGCAGTACTTTTGCATAAAATAAATTTGCCTGTGAGAATTAGGAATATAATAAGCTGAAGGCATCCCCACTAACTTTGCATGGATTAAAATTCAAAGCATGAAGCCAAAAATTGCGAGATATATTGAACTAAAAATTTTCTGAAATGCAGTTTATTATTGCACAGCTATTTGAAACGACAGCTTTTTTCGGTTCATTTCATGATTTTTAAATGCATCAACTATGTTCACTTAAAACTAATCGAATGTCAAGCGCTTGCTAATACAAAAATGAAAATTTCCCCAAGTTGCACCAATATTTAGCTTGGGAAAAACGCTGCGACTAAGGTTTAAAAAAAGAGTACTCGTATTATTACGCTACGCTCGCTAAAACTCGCAGTGTAAGCACAGAGACGAAGCGGAGCTTCGCGCCACTTGCGATACGACAATCATAAATAAGCATGAGTCGAAAAAAAGGAAAAAAATAGGTTACTAAAATAGGTTCTCAAATAAAATAAAAGAGAAGTGTGAAAACTTTTGAAATTTTGGATTTTTTCCAAAAACCTAGCCTATCTCTAAGAGAAATTAGGGAGTAACCGCTTCTGCAGGAAAAATTCGCGCAGTCGCTTTTTTCGATTAAATTTTTATCTCACATTTGATAGAGTAGTTTGTAAGAAAATTCAAAACGTTTGAAAAATGGTCAAAATTCAAAAACTAGACTGTCCTAAGTCGGTAAATTTTTTCTGCTAAACGCAGATCGTGGCCAGTAAAGCAGAAAAGATTTATAAAATCGAGCTTCTCGATTGAACGCTAACCTGAGAGTTTGCACGGTAATTTTTGAGTCGAGTAAAAAAACTTTCAAAAACAGTCCAATTTTCAAAATTTTCATTTGCTTAAAGACCATAACTTTTTTCTGAAAAAAACTGGGCATAGCAAATTATAAAGGTAAGCTTCCAACACTCTGTTGGGTCGATTAAACCTATGATATCATATTTGGCAGGATAGTTATGGAGAAAAGTCCAAAAAACAGTCAACAAATAAAAAAAAATTGACATTTTCGAGAATCATAGCTTTTTGTATAACTTATGAAGCGGAATCAAGACCGACAATCTTTGAGCATACACCAGTTGAGCTAAAAAAAAAACAATTTTGTAAAAAAAGAATAAAAGTTTCAAGTCCCCCTGAAATTAACCTGTAGTAACTAGCACACAGATTTTGCTTCAACTGATTTTGCTAAACTAGTTAACAAGAAAAAAGTCTACATTCCGATTTGAACGCGCTTGCTTATCGCAAGCGTAAGAATATAAGCAAACACTCTAAGCTCTTTGAGTGTCGAGAAAATTTCTGTTATTAACACTTTTTCACGTCTTTAATTTTTTTCAACGGTATAGAAATTGAATTGCCATGTGAAGTTATTGAGAACCTTCCTTATAGTTGAATTCATAATGGAGGAGGTTGAGGATGTTGCATTATCTCCAAGCAACCAACACGCTTCAGTTTTTAGTTTAAATATCAAACCCAACCTGATAATGGAAAAGGAGCTTATGAATCTTCTTACCCATAGCCGACCCACCATTGGCCGCAGACGCGGACTGATTATCAGTTTCTGAAAACACAGTCAATGTCAGTCTATCTACTTGGACAGGATCGATGGTGTACTTCTCAGCTACACAGACAGGCACCATGGACACACTCGACACCTCGCTGTTCGGGTTGTTCACACTTGACTTCGCATTTAGAACTGAAGGAGAGGGTTCAAAGGTCATCGAGGGCTTCTTGCCAGCCTGTCTAAAATTCGAAAGGAGAAAAATATTTATGACATCTATTCCAGACGAAAAATTCGAGAACATTAGTCTTTTCATAAATTCGCAATTCTATGCTTCTGATCAAAAATCATATGGAGATTTTTGCTGCAGATCTTCAAGGTTACAAGGTTCTTTCTGATATTTTTTGTCTTTTCATGTGAATTTTGAATAATGAAACAAAGGTAATAGAGTCAAGAATTAAGACAAAAGAGTCGTGTTAGAAACAAACTTTGAACTAAATTTGTCAACCTGGCGAAAAAATACGAAATATGGCAACAAAAAACAACGCACAAGGCGAGAATAGACAACTCGCAACAATAGACAGCTCGCATTAAAAGAGATCTCGCAATCTACTCACAGCCTCGCTAGCTAACAGGGAAATATTTATACAAAACGTGGAGCCGGTTATCACCGCGAAGCAGCGACACGCTCTTACCACTCCAACTGGCGACATGACGCCAAAACTCTTATTAAAAATATAAAATTAATTTTACAACCGTGCAATTTATCGTCTTCCTCAAACTTCGCGAATTGTTATTCGTTGCGAGTCGTCGCGGCACGAACCTGGTTACGGAAAGAGTCCCAACTGAGCTATGCATTGCACTTTGCATCAAGGCACTTTCTAGGTTCTTGGGCACTTTGATCAACCACAGGGATTTGCCGATGGATGATATATCAACAGAAGTACTATTTTCTGACATCCCATTCGACCTCTGAAACAAAATATGCTTGCTTAAAATCATTCAGAAACATTTCTACTTCAATCAATCACAGAGTTTAATCTACATGAATGAAATTGGGCTTTCACGTGAGAACCATGAACAAACCCAATTTATCACTTAATTTTAAAATACGAAGTTCCGTCGTTCCAATTATTGCTTCGACTTTCGAAGACAGTATTGGAATGTTAACAACTTTCGGAGAAAGTAATGCAATCTTTATGCTCGGTGTGGTTTTTTCGGACTAATTTTTTTTCTGACAAGACTTTAGGGAACAAAGGCGAGCACGTTACCTCTAGGCCAAGTAAGAACCAACCTGGAAGTTGTTAAGACTCAATAATAAAGCAAGCTGAAAATTTGTAGGAAAAGTTGTTCACGGGAAAAAAATTCTTGTTCCCGACTACAAGACACTAGTTCCCGACTGTGTAATAATCAATAAAAATATTAACTCCCAGAGCTCAAATAGTGGATAATTTTCAAATCAGATTGTCAATTCGCCCGAATAATTTTAGCGCCCTTCTAAAAATTAATCTATGGAGTCCGACAGGCACTTATTCCAAATTGAATCAAGGCCAGCTAATTGGTGCCATTAAATGCTACAAGACTTTTAAGCATAAACTCCATAAATTGAGAAAAAATACTATTGTGGGTGTTTTGGAAACTTAGAAAAAATTAATCACGATAACTTTAACAGAAAAAAACTTATTCGACAGAAAGTGCAGCAGTCTCTACTATACTCTACGCCGGTTTTGGTTTTGGCAGAGATAACGGTAATATAATACACTATTTTTTTAAATTTGGATATCTATCTATGGATATCTAATTTTAGCGATAATTACATTCAAGGTTATGGGCAAGTAAACATAAAAAAACACTTTCATGAAAAAATCTCAACTTTCGAATTTCAAAGCAAAAAAATAGATGCCCTTTGAATTTCTAGAACAATTTCTGTTGGCTTTTTATTAAGAACATGAACTCAACTTGAGAAAACTGGATCATTAGGTAAAATTTTTATTCCGCTGGCAAATCTTAAAGATAAATTAAACTTTCGAAACTAGAAATCTTTCACGTTTTTTGCGCCATTTCCACGTTCGTATTTGGAGAGTGCTGTTTACGTCACTTTCAGCCGATGAATTTCAATTGAACTCAAAAAGAGCATTATACCTAAGTGCATCAATACTTCAAGACTTTTTCCTGAAAAAAAAACAATTAAAAAAAATCAGCAAGACCTATATAAGAGTCTCCAATACGCTCATTAATCTTTGTCTCATCTTTTTTGTCTCACTAAGCGACAAACTATGAGGCCAATAAGACGATATAAAATAGGCCGAAACTTATCAACAACGAGAAAAAGAAAAATCTGAAAGAAATTTAAAAAACTTTCAAAAGTTGTTTAAGCCCCATCCCCTTCAAAAAATCCATGCACCATTTTTTTGCTTATTAAAGGACGCAATATGAGACCAAGAAGCCGAAATAATATAGGCCCAAACTTATTTAACCGAGAAAAAAGGAAAAAATTAATATAATAAAATTTAAAAACAATTTTCGAATAGGACAGATATTCAAAAATCTAACATGCTCAAAACATGTCTGCTGAAGTTTCCAACAGAGAGAGACACCTGCTGCAGTTCAGAGTGCAACGTGCTGGAAAATGAAGATCTTGGAACTGGATATCATCCTGTGGACAAAGTTGTTTACGGGAAAAAGTCTACTACCCGATTGCAATACGCTTGATTATCGAAAGGGTAAACACGGATATTCGGTTGCTGTGCAAGTAGCATAAAATGCTCCGACCACGCTTATCTATGAAAAAACCAATCAAAAATAAAGAAAAGTTAAAAACGAAAAAGAAAGTGTTTTCAATTTGTACGAATTACGCTGTTATTCTGTTATCATGCTTGACCCATACGAGCTCTCTTTGAGGCAACACAAAATGTTGCAAAAAAGAACTCCGCGTATGTCCTCCCCACCATTGGGGGGGGGGGGGAGTGGGGTCGGATCAACAAGTGAGAGGGCAGCCATAAAATTCAGGGTTAGTACCCATTATGCATACGTTAATAGGTTATATTCTCGAGCTTAAAGAAAACTAATTGGAATCAACTTTCTCTAGTGAAAACGAAGAACATCAAAATTACATTAACTTAACAGAAGATCACAAAACATTAAAGCTTCTAAGGCACAAAATATAATAGCTAAATTATCAAAATATTTTCACAGTCACCAGTGATACGATGAAACGAAATTTCTTTACGGAAGATATAAAATAAATTAAAACTAAAAAAATTTACTCTCGCTGTGTTCAAAATTCTTCAAGTGGCTTTAAAGTATCCATCTATACATCATTGAAAATGTAGCACAACGGAATAATTTTACACTCAATTGGCTGGTATAACTTCTTTTTGCAAAGAAGCGAAGTAAGGTGGCCGCCAAACTTGATTTTTATTAACATTGGTAAGGTTGAAGTCATTTGGTCATTTAAAGCACTACAAATATATTGAAACATGAAAACGTATAAATTTAAGGTTTTAACTCATTTTTATGAAACTTATGAAATAATTGAGTAGAAAGCGAGATTACAAAAGCTGTAAAAAAAAACTTTACGTTCATAATTTAGACAGAAAAGCTCTGGAGTCCACAGGCAAGCAGGTTTGATGATTGGATCTACCTTAAGTAAAACACGCATTAGGCAATGGTTCAGCACCTGAGTTAGTTGAAGGATAAAACGAAGACAAATCTTAGATAGATATTGCAGCACTTTCTTGAAATTAAGTCATCATAAGGCAGAAAAATGTTTGGCAGCATCGTCTTCGAAGAACTCATTGATCAGAGCGTTACCATCATCTAACATCATAACAGAATTTGAACTCGAGTCAGTATCATTTCCGAAATTGGCAACCAGTCTATTATCACTTCCTGGGCCTCGTAGCATCGCCGGCGATGACATTCCTTGTAGCGACCTAACGGGGCTCTCATTAATCTTGTTATATTGCACTAGCTGATACTGCGATTGTTTTTGCATAGCTCTAGGCGAGTCACACAACAATGGAACTGCGGGTCGACCAGGACTTTGTATGGAATGTTGTTGGGGTGGCGTTTTCTCAACCTGTTGCACTCTAGCGCCATGCGCAGGTGAATATCTTGGCGAACTCATATGCTGATGATTATGCATCGGCCTTTTTGGCGGTGTCACAATCATTGTAGGAGAAGGATCACTTCTCGTTTCGCGATTGTCATGAGCAAAATTAGATCTCGGTGACAGAGTCTGTTTATACGGTACATCGCCCAATAACGGTCGATCAAATTTTGCTGCACTTGTAGTGATTGATGGGCATAATCTGGAGCTCGAACCAACTGTATTTCCAATGGATGTATATTGCGAAACGTAGTAATGGGTATTATTGTTTGTAATCAAAGATGCACTTGTGATAGGATTGATTATCAAGTTTGCGGGAAAATGTTGCATTTTATTATCTGGTTTCATCGATAAATCTTCTGGTTCTTGTTTAAAACTTATTCCGGAGGAGAGATCCTCGTCGACATCTGCATTATAATCTGACTCGTTTGGCCGTCTTAATGACTGCGAAGCTTCAGACCTTATGTTAGCATTAGAAACTTGCTTCATATTAACTGATCGCGGAACTTCATTGAGATTTCTATTGCCAGAAACTGAAAACAAATCATTTCTGTTCTGATTGAATTGTGACGCTACTCGAAGGGAACTACATCGCGCCTCATGCATGCTCAAAAGATATTCGAGTTGGTCTTTCTGTGACACTAGTGCAGCAATCTCAGTTTCTAGGTCTTCGTTTTTCTGCTGCCAATCCGCAGCTTGCTGTTCCAGCGTAACAGTCAAGTCCCGTCGTCTGTTTCGACATCGAGCAGCAGCTTGTTTGTTTCTTTCACGTCTTAAAATTAAGCGTTCCCTCTCCTCGTCCGTCAGCTAAAATATGTATTAAAACCAGTGCATCAACTATAATTTGGGTTCAACCGATTATTTTAATGTGAAAAAACTTACAGCTGATTCCTCTATTCGACGATACCTTGAGTTTGCAGTAGCTAGAAGCTCTAAATCAGCGGATGTAGTTTCAGTCAGAGATTCTGATGACGATATTGGAGATGAGAAATCAACAGCATCATCTGAAGACCCAAGTAAAGTATTGGTCTTCGCTCCATTCATTGGAAACAAGCTTGCTGAACACAATCAAAACATCTGAAATAAACGAGGTTCTTAATATACACAATTGTTGAAACCTGAAGAAAATTGGTTTAAAAAAATTGATACCCAAACGTTCATCAACTATGTGCATCGCCAGGATATTTAACCTCAATTGATCTAAACGACGTTAAAAAGGAAAAGGTCAATTAAAATGGGCCGTTTCGTCTGGGACGGTACGTGCACAGGTTGGATAGGGCCGTACCAACGCTATATAAATACATCGGCACAATTTTATGAACAAATCAAGTCGATTTTAATGCATCAAGAGAATTGTCAATGAAAATCTACCCTCCTCGATTATAGCACAGATAGAATTGTCTATGTTGGATGTATTTTAAAGATTTCAGCACCCCATAATGCAGAGGATTACATTAAAACATATTTTTTTCTTTTGTAGTTTATTGTGTCCCTGTAAACTGTGACTAGAAAATTTCCTTACAAATTGTGACATGCGATCAAAATGACGTGACAGGCATGTCGTCAACGAAATTTTATTCGGAACAGTACAGTGGGAGGTTTTGCTGTTTCAGTGTTTTGCATGTACACAGGTAATTTTTGATCTAAAGGTTGGTCAGCCTCTGTCGATCAGCTCTTTCTCTGGAAGTCCAATTCGTCATTCGAGAAAGTGTGTAATATTCATGTCGTTTTCCCAGTGTTTATCCAGCCTCGATTTGAAACAGCCTTGAAATTTATGTGAACGCTCGAAAATACAGACTCAGGTAGTGAGTTCCAGTCGTTTATGGCTGCGTTAAGGAAGAAGCTATAATTAGTAGCAAAAAGTTCGGACAGACAAAAATAATTAAAAAGAGCAAATGACCTTTTTCAGACAATTTTTACAAGCAAAAGCTAATTTTTCAGACAGAAAGTATGTCTGAATGTCAAGTAAAAATTCAAATTTGCATGCAAAAATTGCTCAAAATTGGTAGATTGCTTTTTAAAATTATTTCTGTCTGTCCGATTTTTTTGCAAGTCTCTATACTTCGTTAACAAGTTCGCGATTTTCTTGTTATTTATTTGCACGGATTTCCAGTAGAATTTCTTTCATCTATTGTAAAGGTTTCTTCGGTTGCTGTTACATCATGAACACAGTTCAAGACTTTGTAAACGTTTTCTTCAGTACCCCGAGGTAGGAAGCTTCAAAAGTTTCAATCATTCATAGTAAGCTTATTTGCATAAGCTTGTAATTATTCTGGTTGCCCATGGCTGAGCGTTTTCAATCGCTACTTCGTCTTCTTCAGGAATAGTTTCCACGACTGATTGGCGTACTCCAGATGCGGTCTCACCAAGGTTTTGTAGAGAGTCGCCATGTTTTCCTCCGTTCCATTCCTTTTCCAATCCTTAAGTCGTTAGCTCTATCTACGGAGCTAATCGGAAGGTTATTCAAGAATTTTTCTGGCAGCCGAGCATGTTGTGCTAGCACGCTCCTAACACAAAAAATTTTATTGCTCTAACTCTAAAAACTCAAAAACTCGATCCCCAAAACAGATTGACAAAATTCAGAAAATTATCGAAATTTTGAGCGAAAAATTTTGGTTTTTTCCAACTTTCACTGAGTCTTTTCTCACGCGGTTTCTTTAGTTAGGGGGATCGAACTACGTAGCTACTCCCTATATAAAAGCTTTTTGCTGTTCGAAAAAGCTCGGTTATCCAAAAAGTTGGGGGTCTACAGTTTGATCGAAAATCGATAATTTTCGACGAAATTTGGGTGTTTCTTGGGTCTGAGTAGGAGATAAGTTATATATAATAAGGATAATAACCTATTAGCAGTTGCTTATAAATATTACTCTACCCTCCCTTGCACCAAAATACCCGAATTAAGACCCTTAACTCGGAAATTTGTAATCGATGGAGGGTACAATCGGACCGTGCCAATCGTGCCCCCCACCACTTAAGTTTTAATGAACTAGTACCCGAACGATACTAAAATTGTTTCAACGATACCCCACAGTAGTTGTGGATGTTGTCCCTATGTCCCTGTTGAGTGTGGAACACGTCGGTCAGCTTGCCACTCTACCCTCCGGTAACCGGTAAAATCACCATTAACGTGCTTAAACACTCAAATTACACTCGAGGGAGGGTACCCAACCCTTCACCAAAACACTCAATCTTTTTATCAGAAACGATCTAAATCAATCTGAAACAACAACAAATAGAAAGGTCAGATCACATCTCGTCCGGAAATTACATATAAACTGTCACTTTATATTTTTTACTGTTTTTGGTCTTTTTTGGGTTTTTAACTGTTTTTTGTACTTTTTTGTTTTCAAATAAATTTGTTTTTGGCTTTTTCTTGGTTATACACTATTTTTGTTTGGTTTTACGCTTTCTCTTTAATTGTTTTTGGTCCCGGGACCTTGGGGCAAACGGGCTCATGACTTCCCACCTAACCCTCCGGCCCCCGGAATTTTCGGTGTTAACTAGGTTAAAAAGCTAAATAGTACTGGACGGAGGGTACGCACCTTTCCCCTAGTAGAATAACGGTCACCTAGGCCTCTAACTTGGGCATACGCCCGGAGCGGAGGGTTTGTCGCTGAAACGCTTGCTGAGCATGAAGGTCTTATGCCTTTGACAGGCCCACCCAGGAGCGCCATAAAAACGTCTATGTAACATTCGCCCAAATACTACACAGCGACGGAGCGTAGAAAAAGTACCAATTTAACGACTGGCAGGCGTCAGTTACCTTAATCCTACTCGTTTTTCTCCGTCTCGACCTTGCCAGTTCATTTTCTGGTCTGTTTAGGGCTAAGTAAAAAGTTACTGTTTTTAGGCCATCAGTCGAACGACTTTTGATCAGCTTTCGTTTACATGCGAACACAACCACATAGCTGAGTCTCGGATCCTCAGACTACGTGATTGTCATTAAAAACACGGCTCGAACAACCTATTTTAACATGTTTTTGTGTGACAGTTCTATATTAAATCCATTGGAGATGGATTGACCCTTTCCTCTTTCTAGCTACTCATATTCTAAAATATCAAACTATACCGGTGTTAATTTAAAGTTTCACGACATCCAAGTAGCTATACAGTCATTTTTATACAGTCCCTTCACATAAAACAGTCTCTGGGGGACCAAGCTTCCTGAGATAACGTTCTTATCTCTTCCAATTTGTGTCCCGGGAGGGTTCCGTGGTATATTCCTTCCCCACTGAAGCTTCCTTCTCCACTAATATCCACTGATAAGGGTCTTATCGTGCGTTGTTGCCACAATAAGAGGCTCCATATTTTCCGTCTCTTGTGCGACCGTTTTTCACACTATTTGGCGTTGTTCTACTTTTTCGTCGTTTTTTGTCAAAATGGCCGTCTTTTTTGTGTTTCTGAGAAATATTCACGTTTCGATCGAAATTTTGAAAATAAAAATTCCAGAATATTCCTACCCTCCTTCGCAATACTTTTCCGTTAATACGGCCTTTATTCATTCTTTTTCGTGTCGCCGGAAGGTTGCGCTGTGTCATCTGGCAGAATGGCACATACTCCCCGGACAGTCCCCATCAATGTCCCCATTGACCGCATAACACCGGGTTATCGTCAAGTAGTGTTCCAGTTTTCTGTAATCAATCTTACAAATCGCATAAAAAAATGAAATTTATCTACTCCACCTCAACTCACTACGTGTTCACAAATGGCATCGTACTACATCTCACTGCCTTTCAACATTTTCCTAAAATTTGCACCATGAGGAGTGTCCTAGATAAAATTTCTTTTCTGACTACTTACGTCGTCTTGCCATAAAACTTCTTTTCGCTCTTTGTGATTAAAAAGTGGGACGTGGCACGGCCACGCACCCGTTAAAATTAACTTAACGTCACTCACCAAGTATAATCAGTCAATTATGCGGTCCTTTCAATATTAAAACTAAAAAACTCTGTGGCTAGTAAAGTTATTGAGTTACCCACCCTTCTCGAGCGAGTTTACTCAAACTTACCAAGTCGCCACACAGTGAAATTGTGTCTTACACAGGTTAAAAACTTCAATCGTGTTTAAATAGGTAAATATACTCACCTACGTTCTATATATATATACATAAATAGTCATAACTAAAATCAACAATTTCAACAATTTTAGCAATTGCAACACTGTAGTTTGGTCTGACCAAACTAGATCAAAACAAAAATTTTAACAAGTTCATTAATCAAAACTTGGTTGATTGGTTCAAGTTTTAACGCACAAAGACAATCAAGTTTTTTCTCCTTCTCTTCTCTTCTTTGTTCACGTCTTCACTTGTTCTCTTCGTTCATAATCTTCACTCCATCGCTTCTCCATCCTGATCTTCAGCTTCGCTGTCTTCTAATACTTTCTCCAGCATGTCCATGGAGTTGCGGGCCGTGCCCCAACTCTCCTGTTCCAACAGCCTCGGTTTGCAACAAGGTAGCAAGTCAACATTAACCTTTTGCTCCCGGTTCCTGCAAAAGCTGTTGTGAAGACATAGGCTCACATTTCGTTCTAGGTCAGCTCTTAAGACCTCTTTCTTCTCATCTTCAGTTACACAAGGCGCTCCAGCTACCCGCTTCACCGCCGTGGTGACCGCGTTTCTGTGCGTCAGGAATGCTCTCTTATAGGCTCCTGGTCCTATATCTAGCTGGAAAGATTGATAGGCTTCCGTGTTCCTCGACATGTGACGCTTCGCGCGTTCATACATCCATGATGTCATCACTGCACGGAACCAAGGCATCAATCTCTGCCTTGACCATATTCTTTCAATGGCCTTAGGTATTCTCAGAACTTTGCAGGTGGTTCTGAAGAGATCCAATTCACGACTCATCTTCACGTTGCTCAGCTGCTCAGGAGTCGGCACGGCCGTCTCCTGTTCACTTGTGTCCGCGTTAGCCTCCAGCCATCTCACTGCCAGCATGGCACTAACAACCACGATTGACACCTGTTGATTCTGATCGGGCAACCCCGTAGAGTATAACTCCTCCACGTCCCATACTAGCATCAGATTCCCGCGTTTGGGGTACCACAACGTCTGCGCCAGGCAGTGGCAAGGATACTCCCCATGGGTTCTCACTATGTTCCTTCGGGTCCGATACCCTGAGGCTCCCAGCAACGGTTCCACCTCCATCAGAATTCTGTGTAAGTCGTCTTTCTCTTCTATGGTGGGGAATTCAGTGGGTAACGCTCCACTCGCTTTCTGCTTCTGGAACTCACTCACATTGCCTTCGTTTAATCTCAGAAACTCTTCACCCACTACGTCTTGCAACTCACCTTCAGATCTCTTCGGGACTGCCCGAAAGATCTTTGCCAACAAATCATATGACCTCTCCGACATTCTGGACAACCTCACGCACTTTGGCACAGAGAAAAGTTGGTCAATCAACACCTGCTGTGTCCTCGCATCCATCACCACCATGTGTGTAGGATATCTACTACTGCAATATGGTGCGGAGCTTGAACCCACCAGATACTTTGAACCAGTCGGTTTATGATAGGCCTCACTATCTTTCAGATTCATCTCGTTCTCCACTGCTTCTCTCCAGCCTCCGATCTTCTGCTCTGTCTGCAATGCTCCAGGGAATACTTCCACGCTGAGGGACGTCACTAGCTCATGGGCACGCTCCAGGCGCTCAAGCGATTCTATCGAACTCGTCATGCTACAAAATCCCAAGGCTGTGATCAAATTTACATCCGTCACCCCATGACAGTCCGCGACCAACTCCATACCACTCTTATCCGACATGCTCAATCTTCCGTACAATCGTGCCAGTTGCCGATGCTGCTCGCTCAGCGTAACCAGGCAGTGTCCCAGGTTACAAACATGTCCTTCCACCCCACTATGTTGAGCCAAGCATATGCCTTGCTTCAACCAATTGCTCGATGGACCTTCCTCGGACAGCTCCGTGGATGGGTTGCTCTTCCGCTTCGTCAACCTCATGGCCAGCAGATGATGTATCATGGCCAGATCATGCAAACTAGCGTCATCATCCAGGTCTAACGTGATATCCGCCTTCATGTCCCAGATTAAACCGACGTTAGGATGAGGGCACCAAGAAGGCTTCATGAGTTCCCACATCGTTACTAGACTGGTTTTCAAGGGACCGTCCCAAGAACCACAATCAAAACTCACTTGCCCCTTTAGCTCGGGAACCGAGGGTTCGACCACTCGTTTTTCCAAGATAATTCCCAGCTTGAGTTGTTCCATCATCAGCATTCCAGTTTCTTTAATTCGTTCAACCCAGAAATTGAGTACTATGACTTGCTCATAGTCGAAGTACGCTTCCCTGGCTTCTTCATTCACGAAGGGATTATACGCCATCCCTTGTATGCCAGACACATATTCTAACGACTTCAGTCTCCCTAGTGTTGCAAAGTCTTTTTGTCCTTTGACTGCTTCAATCAACTCCCGGCTCACTTTAAATTCTTTGTTGGAATATCTTCTCACCTCTTCCAACTTGCGATAGCTCTCCATGTCATTCGACTCCTATTTGGTACAGTCAACGGCATGTCATGATATAGTTCCAGGAGTGCCCTAAGGAAGTTCCTTTCGCAATCAACTCCCTTTTGCCGAATGATCTTTATACATTCTCCCAAAACAGGAGTGGGGATACGATCCACCACGAACCTGACAAAGCAAAGGGCATCCTTACGCTTAGCCCATGCTATCGCAGAATCGTCTTTTGAAATCAACGCTCGCAGAGCTTCAATCAACTCCAGCTCCTGTTCCCGTGATTTCGAATCATTACGCCCTCTTGATGCCCATCAAGCACCAAGCCAACCGTACTTGCAGATCAGTTCTCATGCAAGGATGATCCAGGTATGCTGCCACCGTAGCAGGTGCATGCATCGCCTCGTCGAAGTATCTCTAGAGGGCCGCCCTCCAGGAAATTTCTAGTAGTTTTTCCAATCCGATTTCGTTCGCTTCAGAGGACATTACCGTGCCGTATTCTTTTCGATTTAAGTTTGAATTCTCCGTAAGCTCTTTCAGATATTCCTGCATGGCTCGCTTCTCGCTCCAAGCCATCAGGTGCCCTCTCGCGGAGTTTCTCGCTTTCAACATCTCCACATAACCCCCTGCTGGATCTCCCATGTGGACCGATTCCGGCACAGTGACTCGACTGTACTCGACCACGTCGAGTTGTCCTTCCAGTTTTAACTTGGCCATGTTGGTCCGCGAGGGCCTGTAATCTTCAAGTCCTCCAGATCCACATTGACTGATGATCTCCATCTCTAATTTAGTGTCTGCCAGGGTTCGTGCTGTTTTCTTTGATCTTACGGCAGTCGTGGTCAGACCTGCCAAGAGCATAGGGGGTATCAGATTCTCTTTTTCTCCCCCTGTCAGCGTTGCACCATCTCCTTGCCCGCTCTCGCCTGAACGACCTGCGCTCGTTAAAGAGGTCACCACTGCGCTGGCTTTCGACTTCACCACTCTCGGGTTCATGGCTCGACTTCCTGTTTTCCCTTTTAGTCACTTCAGCCCCTTCCTGGCTCGTCTGATAGGTAATTTCTTTGCAACCTGCTGATCATCGGCACTGTCTTCTGTAACTGACTCGGTCAGAACATCCGCGACTCCATGGAGTTCACTATCTTCTCCAGGACCTCACGCATGATGGGTTGGTTCAATCCCACTTTCATTATGGACTGCGTCCCATATCGCCTTATCACGTCCCATGATCTTTCCATGAAATTCACTCGGCTCCAGGTTGCCCCTGTCTTGCTTTCTAACTCACTTTCATATCTCTCCCATTCCTCTTCCGGCAACGTGCTCAGGAAGGATACCCTCATTGATTCTTCAATTTTTCTCCTCCTCGGTGACTCATGGAGCAATCTCTGCGGATCCCTGCTTCGGCATTCTCTCGCCTGGCTTATTGGGTCCATCGGGGATAAGTCGGCCGACGCCTCCTTTGTAGGGGACATGAAAGACGATGGCGTCATTAGCAATGGACTCCCATCGACTTCCCCATCGTCGTCTTCACTAAACCTGTATTCTAGCAAGTCTTTCTCTAACGCTCCCAGATCTGTCTCACCCGGTTTTCCCGTCTTTCCCTCGATGTCGTCGTCGTCATCGTCCTGATCCATCAATTCATCATCACCTGCATCAGATTTCGGCCTGGGTCCTGAAGGTCCTTGTCGTGAGTCTGTGCCCGAGTCCGGCCGAGCCGGTACGGTCATGTCTCCTGCGTGATAAAACAACTCATCATTCACCAGGAATTCTACGGACTCCTCGCCATGTGGTGCCAGGTCCTCTATTGTTATATATGAGCCACCTCTGCTCTCCTTTGCCACTTCCAGCATCACTACTTTCACTTCTCCTGACCACTTCAGTCTTGATAAGTCATCTGTGGGAGTATACACTTCGTTCCACATTTCGGCCGAGACCTCTGGTCTCCTGGAAGGTAGTGCCTTGATCTTTTTCCTACTCCAAGCATCAGGAAATGAGAAGTCAAACGTGTGCGCGGCTGCAACATTCCAGCCGATGAAGCGCGGCTCCATCCCTTCACTCCACTTCAGCATTCTCTTCTCTGCGTCACGAGCTGCTCCGATGCGAGGGGCAATGAGGGGAGATGTGACTCCCAACAACATCCTCCTTATCGGTGGATATCGAGGGCATTGGTCCGGTAGCGGCCTGGACCCAGAAAGCCATGCTTGCTGGTTCTCTTTCGCGTGTGCATAGGCCTCTGGTAAGAGTGGGACTCCCATAGCCGCTCCTGTATCCTTCACTACTGGTCTCAAATTCCAAAGCTTCGGGTTAAACTGGATGTGAGAAAGGTCCTCACGGCCCATTCGGCACTTGAAGTGGTTGTTGAAATCCATCAACACCTAACCTGGCTCCGCTATTCTTCCGAACAGCCTATCGTCACTGGCCAGCCCTCTCAACTCCCTCTGCTCTACCCAGTTCAGCACGGAACAGTCCACAACTGAGACCAGGTTGACATACAACACAGAATTCCTGTATGCCTTGACTTGCGCGTCCGGGAACGCGAAAGACATCACCGGTCCATACACCACCGTGACGATATCCCGCAGTCCGTGAATCAGAGCCAACGGATCAATCCGCATCATGACAGCCAAATCTGTCAGCAAGGGCATGCCACAATATTGCTTCCACTCACCCGCATCCGTCGCCACTTTATCTTCTCCCGTGACGCTTCTGTTTTGTTGCAAGAGATATTGGAGCAGGAGAGTCCTCCAGTCTTTCATCTTCCTGAGCGAGGCGGTTTCCAACTGTGCATTGAACTCACGACTCGGTCCCTGTAGTTGTTCAGGGTAATGCAACAGCACAAGCAAATCACTCAGTCGACCGTAGGTCATGGCAATCAGAGTCAGGAGTCCATCCAATCTCAAATCTGCCAACGCTTGGGTGAAGAGATTTGCCGGCCCCTTCACGAAATTTTCATGACCAAATGTCACGTATAAGGCTAATACCAGGCCAATCGACAACTTCCTGATGTCCTTGACAAAACTCGCGATCAAGTTCCGGGATGCCCTAGGATAGCACGTCGACAGGAAGGATGGCGTCCATCCCACTCCCATTCCACCCAAGATGGCATGCGATCGTTCGTACTGTGCCCTCGTGGCTAGCACGTCAGCTTGGAACTTGTCCAGCGACATCGTGTTTACGTCCTGCATCAATTTCAACATCATGCAACATCTCTTTTATCACTGCCGGCGCATGCTCGAACGCGTCCTCACCCAAGGTGCACAGCCTTGGCGACAAATACAACCATACGTTATTGTGCGGCTTCTTGGGCAAAGCCATTGCCATGAGATCTTCTTCCGCTGATGTCATGTTCTTCGTGACTGTCCTGCCCTGCTCATTCTCGGCATGATCCATCTGTCTGAACCTGAGATCATCAGCCACCTGTTGTACTAACAGATGATCGTCATCCACCCCTGGTCCTAACTTCAGCAATCTGGCAAAGTTGGACAGCTCCAACCCCAGAACCTCGTCTAGCACCAACCGAGTTGTGCTACAATCTCTGAGCCCCTGTATGGCATTGGAAATGTCAGCCCAAACGGCGGGAAGCTCAGATCGGGACGGGTAATAATTGTCTGGGTCTAGTACTCTGTTCGGGGCAGGAATTATCACGTTGAACATCCCCTCTGCTATCGTTGTGACCATTGTGTACACAAACTGAAGGGGTTCTGGCAATGCAGCGTACCCTGGTGACAACACAAAGACTACCTTCACCACATTTTGGGTGAAACGTTGTTTTGCTGCTGCATCTACCTCAGCCATCGCCGAGAGCAATGTCATTATCGCCTCCCCTATGACCTCGTTGCTCGGCATCGACCCATCCGTCAGACGTGACAATAAGCCCCTGCTTTGCAGATGATCATTTTAGCTTGCAACCACTATCACCTGCGGCTCCATGCTTACCACCCTTCGTACACTTATCATCATGCCTATTGCCTGTCCCCAGTCCAATTTAGGCGCCGTCAAGAAAATCACGTCGGGCCAAAAGAGAGAACGGGGCGTATAGAGATAATCGGAACTGGCCACAATCAGATACTTGGCAGCTTTCATATCCAAAGGATCATAAGCTGCAAATAGGCCGTCGCCTATTGGGGCCTTCAGTTTCCCATATCTCTTGTTATCTCCATCCACCGTGGTCGTCCGGGGATAGTCCCTCGAATACTCGCCAGGCGTCTGACCGGGTGGTTTAGCAAACTGCCTGTACATCTTGTGATGCTTGTTATTGGGTTTGTTCTCTGCCTGAAACTTGCCCTTGCGAGCAGGTGGCGTCAATTCCCGGGCTCTCTGTCGGACGTCCGTAAGAGACCGCGTGTTCAAGGGTCCAAAGGTATTTTCCGGAGGCAACCCATTCAAGTCTGCATGCCGGAGCGTAGTCGTAGAGCTGAACTGCTCCTGCTCTGCTAGCAGCCAATCCACGCCCGGTATCCGATATAGTCGCGACACTGTGGGACTTTCTTCGCCAATCATTCTCATCGCGTCCTCCCGACACGTCAGGGTATTCATGTTCAACTTCGTGGACATGTCCGTCTTGTACTGTCCCCAATGACTAGAGTCTGATCGGTTCCAAAGCAGCAGGCTGCCTGGTTCAACTCCCTCCGCAGGCACCGCGCTCGTAGACGGTCCTACTGCTGAAGCAGGGTTTGCCGTGGCGGGCGGATTGTTCCTCCTAGACACGGTCTGGGAGTTATTCCTGTTCTCAACCACTGATCTCCCGAGTCGGCTTTCAAGCGGTTGTGTTCTGGGAGGAGGAGCAGTCCCTAGCCGCTCTCTCACATTTGAGCTCGGAGCGATGGGTGCGGCTACGGCCGTCTCCATTGCCAAGGGCCCTAGGCGGTTGACGAGGGATTTGGGCACGCTTACCCTTATTCTACTTCCTCCGGTCGAGCTGGTCCGAGCCAGAGAACTGGTCGCCCTCGACTCCTGCTCCATTTCCCTCAACTGCGTCTGAAATACATCATTCACCCAGTGTCTTCCTCGTTGGGTGTTGAAATGTATTCCATCTCTGGTAAGCGCGATGTGATCAATCATGCGCAGCGTGTTTTCAAGATCCAGAAGTCGCAACTCGCCAGGGTTGCTTCTCACCAGATTACGGATCATTTCGTTCCACCGTGTCACGTTGCCATTCATGAAGTCTGCCACTGTGGTGCCCACCAGCGGGTTTTGTGGTATCGTGCACAGCACCACAAACCTGGGCCTGTACTTCTCCTTCAGTTCATTTAGGTGGCATACCAGCAGAGGCTCCCACTTGCTCTCCGGAGTCACTGGGGCTCTCGAGACGTCGTTGGTTCCCAGCATTATCACCAGCATATCCAGGTGATCCTCGCTCTGGAATTCCATCATCTTGATGACCTGAGCCACTGAGGCTCCTCCAAAGGACAGAGTGGTAGTCTGACCATAGACGAAGATCTCAATCAGATCCTTCACCAAACTGTCTCCTATGATCAAATGGCGACTCCCTGGGGGAATTACCTGGTCGCTCGTAGCGGGGTCCCAGCTCATGTCATTCAGCAGGCTCGAGGATGCTCCGCAGCTACTTGCGTGAACTGGTGACGTGCCATCAGATTTTTCCTAATATCTACCACGCGAGACTTTTGATAGGTTCTGCCATGCGCAGTCCCCGAGGGCACTACCGTGTGGGGTGCTCGCTCCGAGCTATTAGATGAATGATCACGACGGTGGGAAGGAACGATCCTACCCAATGTCCGTCCAGTGGTTCGGTTGATCTCATCCATTGTTGCTCTGGCCACTTGGTTGAACGATTCTTGGAACTGAGGAGCGAGGTAAGTGTCAGAAGGGTCTGGTATCGTGATCCTTTGACTAGAAGCAGACGGTCGTGTCTGCTGAGGAGCCTCGGGCCCTCTCGATGCACGTAAATCCAGAACCTCGGGCCCTCTCGATACACACAGCTCCTGTGCTGTTGTCCCGGGGCGTGTGTCGCTGGATCCCTCCGAGAATTTCATGCTCGCCAGAACTTCCGGTGACACTTGGCTCACCTTCGCCATATACAGCTCCTTCAGGTGCTTTATTTCATCCTCCTTATAATCCACCTGCAGATCTTCATTTTTCTTCTTCCATTCGTCTCTTTCTCGAGCTATCGCCCTATACTCCTGGAGTTTGGCACACAGCTCGCTCTGATCTCTCTCCTTCTTCTCCAGCGTCTCGATCGTCTCCGACGTCTTGATCTCTATTTCACTCACCCTCACTCTCTTCGAAGGAGGAGCAGCTGTTGGAGAGTCGACCGAATGTGACTGGCCTGGCCCATCACGTTGTCTCTTCGCTCCGATGAGTGGCTGCGCCGGTTGGACTGGTAAGGGCATCTCACCTAGCCGGTGGTCCCTCTGTTCACCTAGTCCTGGCTCACGAGCCAGGTCGTGGCCAGACATTTTTCCACGCCGCCATCTCATCGGTCGATTTCGACCTCTCTCGGCGGTCCCGGACTCACCGAAGGCTAACATTAACACGACTTCCGTAGGGCGATTCCCTCGACCCTCTCGTCCTAATGCATTGAGGAGCGCGACCACAAACATCGCCAGCCCCGGGTCTTCTCGTGTAAAATCACAATCGATCAGCCGCTGATAGAGCTCATCTAAAGTCGCTCCTAGACTCGCTGAGAGGAATTCCATAAGTTCATTTGTGTTACCCATTTCTTATCGTGTTGATTCTTACTGTCGTGTAGTGTCTTCCTGTCTCGTTTTGATTCAATGAATTCAATAAACAATTTCTGATCAATCAAGATCTAAAAAACAAGTCGCGACTTAAAACCATCATTTTTGGATACAACATCATTCAATTCTTTAAAACTCTCCATTGAAATTCTCTTCTCAATTCTGATTTAAAAATTTAGCACCAAGGTGGATCGTCCACCTGTATCTTTGTCAGGGTAGCACGAATGAGCGCCGTCACCTTGATGACCTGGAGTACTCCAGGTCTTTTATGACACAAAACATAAAACATATCATAACAATAACATAACGCATAAACACATAAACATCACACACCTATATTATCACATAAAAACATAATCCCTAATATTGTACCTAAAACTTAACCTAATCTAAAATCTGACACTAATTCTTATCAAGTAACTTAATAAAAACCACTTATCGCCAAACGCAATTCCTAGCATATGCTCAGATAGTATTTTTTATGTAAGTAAACCTCTTTGTCAGTCTCTGAAAATATCACATGTACAAGTGCGTACAACTCTCTCGGATGTAGCTTTCCCCTATTAGGATCATATACTGGTAACGAGAGAGAGGTCACTCCTCTCTCAACCAAAAAATCCCTAAGTCGGGTCAAGGCCAATACCAAGCTCTTTGGATCTACGTGTTGTCTATCAGTGGCCTTGGTAACCAGGAAACACAAATATTTCCCTGGTATCTGTGATGCAACAGGGGGCAGCGCTATCATCCCTCCCACACCAGGCCTCTGTTTCCATAAAAACTCGATATTTTTTTACTCTCTTTTGAAGTCAGCCGCTAGTGCTGTTTTGAAGCTTACGTCCGCGGTTATCGCTATGGCGCACGTGCGTTCCGTCATTATGAAATCGCTGTCCGTTATGACGATATTGTTCGAATAATGGTTCGGTAGATCAAAATACGATTCAAAGATTCATCCAAAAGGTGGTTTCTTAGCATTCTCGCAGTCCTACCCCCACTCCCCGGACAAAAATATCCATCGACGTCCCCGTCAATTGCAAAAAGTCTAGGAGATCGAGGTTGGATTGTGGAACACGTAGAGGACCATCTGGGGCGACCCAGTTGGACTCGGTATTGTCATGACTGATGTATTTGATGCCGTCTTTATCGACGTCCTGAATCGTCAGGATCGTCTCTTTTGGATCTGTCGGCAGATCATGGAGCCATTCGAGTACGCGCAAGTTCGTTAGTCTGTTAGTCTGGTTCGAACTCCATTTCCGGTTCTGATCGATCGTCGATCCAATCTCGATCCATATCATTCACCAAGTCGATTTCTTCTAGCATCGCCACTTCGTCCAGTCCCACTAGCGAGTCCATGACATCACTTACAACTATCCTGTCTACAACGAAATCCTCGCCGTACGGATTGTATTTCTTCTCGTTTTTTCCTCTCTTGCTCCGGCGTGTTTCATAGTGAGAGGAAAGTCAGGTTGTATTGCTTTGTCAATTTCGATTTTTTCCGGGCAGTCCCAGTCTTCCTTGGCATAAGGTAGAGTTTCATCGTCCACCTCTACTCGCTCGGTCAACTCGAGGTCCAGTGGTAGGTCGCAATCGTCCACCATCTCATTCCCGTCGTTTTTGTCGCGAGTGCCCCTTTCATTCACTTCACAAGCAGGATCCACTATCAAATAGTCTCGTTCTTGCATGTCCGCTGGGATGCACCAGTCCTCTGACGAGGCATTGTGCGGTTTGATATTTTCGTAATGAGCTGCTCTTCCAGTGCTCAATCGATAAAAACGACCCCCTTGGTGCACCTCTGTTATCTGAAATGGACCACGCCGTTTCTTTAATAATTTCTTGGTTCCTTTTGGTGGAACCACGTCCTGGAACACCCAGACGTAGTCGCCAACTGAGTAGGCTTTTGCATCAGCTGTCCTTTTATCAAACCTCTTCTTTTGTCTAATTTGCGCCTGTTGCGAGTTCCTCCTGCATAAGTCATTGAGGTCCTGTTGTCTTCTAATAACATCCCGCACGTACGTTTGCGGTGCTGCCTCTTCCCCTCATATTCAGGGTAGAAAAACGTCAACGGGAGCGCTTTTTCATGACCCGTTAACATCATGTGCGGACTTATTCCCGTGGTGGAATGCTCCGTGCTGTTGTAAGCACCCATCACTTGCGGCAAGTGCTTGTCCCAGTCATTCATGTAACGCGAGCAGTAGACTCTCAGCATGGATACCAGTGTGCGATTTTGCCTCTCGACTAGGCAATTCGTTTGCGGGTGATAAGTGGTCGAGTGGGCCTGCGCTACCTGCGACCTTTTCATTAACTCCTTCGTGAGATCACCCACGAATTCTTTGCCATTGTCCGATTGGAATGTGATGGGGCAGCCATGCCTCCTTATCCACACATTTATCAAATGATCGCATGTTTCTTCCGCCGATGCTGTCATGCAGGGTGCTGCCTCCGCATACTTCGTAAAATGGTCGATCATTACCAGCACCTGATTATAGCCCGTTGCTGTCATGCAGATTTTCTGATGATCAATTTGCACCACTTCGTTGAAACCTGACGACTCTATTGACTGTAGGGGGAACCTTAGTTTCCTGGGATCCTTCGCCTGCTGACATCACAGGCATGCGGCGATCCACTTCTCACAAGCCTTCTTCAATCCCGGCCATTCGAATCGTTTCTGTATCCTGTTATACACTTTGTCCACGCCTTGATGGCCCATCTGATCATGTGAGCGAAAGAGCAATTCGATCTGGTACAACTGTGGTAAAACTATTGAATTGTATTTATAGAGGACCTTGTCCTCCTCTTTTCGTTTGCAGGCTACGATTCCGTCCTTGTTCAGGTACAACAAGTCGTTTCGCTTCAGGTAGAATTGCTTCAAGATCTTGTAGCTGTCTTTTTCCAATTCTCCCTTGTCAGGTGGTCCATTCTCGATCCATCTCTTCAGACTGCTCGTCATTCTATCATTTCGTTGAGCCCTTAGGAGATCCGACAGCCTGTACCTGGCTTTCAAATACGGGTTTACCATGTTCATTTGCCCACTCATTATCTCCGGAGCATGGGTATCGTCCATCAACTTGACGCACCATATCTTCATCAAAGGCGTTGTTCCTGCACAGATGGCTCCAGATTGGTACGAACGACCGTCACCTGTGGCAGTAATCTGGTAGGGCGTTTCAAAACTGCTATCAGCTCGAGCTCATCAGCAGCATTATCCACCACGGTGCCCTCCTCGTCGGAGGTGTACATGTCTCTGTCCGGATCCTGATGCATTTCCCTGTCCAGCCCCCGCTGTTTCCAGTCCACCAACAAGGAA
Source organism: Symsagittifera roscoffensis (assembly GCF_963678635.1). NCBI lineage: Eukaryota > Metazoa > Xenacoelomorpha > Acoela > Convolutidae > Symsagittifera > Symsagittifera roscoffensis. Next base: position 7,923,003 of record NC_087067.1, read on the forward strand.
TGAATCGCAATCTCCAATACATCAGAATTGGAAGTAGTCTCAGATGTGTTGTCCCAGGACTGCGGCCTCGAGTCATCACTTGAGCCGAATGACTCCACACCATCACGTTCCAATCTGTCTGTGATGTTTCTCGACTTCCCGTACAAAACTCTTTCCCTTGGTTGCTTTGAATCCGACTCCCCGGATAACATTCTATCCCTAGGAGGTCTCTCGGTGACAGTCAACCGCTGCATGGTCTCCATCCACTCACGATCATGCCTATCCACTTCCCTGTCCAACAAGTCACGGAGCTTTCCCATGACGTCCGGCGCCACGTTCACCGTCCTGTTCAATAGAGCCATGCTGTTTATACCTAGTCTGGTAAGTTCCTGCTGTACCAAGTTGGATCGGACTGGCAGATCCAACGGAACGGGCTCGCCTCTGGCTAAAAGCTTTATCTCCGCGGCAGTCTCTACGGGAAGGTCAGGGTGTCCGGGTATAGGATGCCCTGACTTGTCAACCACCTAGTAAGTGGCAGTTTGTCGTAGGTTTCTTTGTCAAGAAAGGAAAACCCGTCTTTGATTTCTGATTGGTTAGCCTGTTTCTCCTCGAGGTGCTCACAAAATTCTGTCTTTTTACTGAGGCTATCTGCGTTCTGGTGCTTGTCACGGGTACGGTGCTCTATGATCATCTGGTATCCATCCAGGCGCACGATCCAACGACCAATATAACTTTGGTCCATCGAATAGGTTTTCAGCCAGGCAAGGGCACGATTATCCACACGTAACTTGAAGGGAGCACTCCCCAAGTAATCCCTGTATTTTTCCACGAAACTGATCACCGCAAACATCTCCGCTTTTGATGCGCCGTACTTCATTTCAGAATCACTCAGGACTTTACTCCCGTAGGCTATCGGACGAAGAACCGTTCTCCCGTTCCACTCCTGCTCCTGGTGAAGTATGCCCGATATCGCAACCACTGATACATCCGTATCCAGCACGAACATCCCCTTCTCTGTTGGCATGCCGAGGACCGGTGCCTCGCAAAGTTCACATTTGATGTTTTCAAATGAAACTTGTGCCTCATCAGTCCAGGCGAACTTTTTGCCCTTGTTTCTCATCAACCTCTGCATGGGGTATATTTTTTCAGCATACCCCTTGATGAACTCTCGATAATAATTAGCGAATCCCAAAAACTCATCAGCTGTGTATCTGTCTTAGGTGCCTTCCAGGTCAGCACCGCTTCAACCGCTTCGGGATCTGGTCTCACTCCATGTTTGTCAACCAGGCGGCCCAGATACTTTATGGAATCCCTGAGGATTTCACACTTAGAGGGTTGACATTTCAGACCCGCCTGCTTCATGCAAGAAAACACCTCCTCCAACCTCTCTATGTGGTCTTCTAAGGTTGGTGTTGCAATCACGACATCATCGACATAACACATGATGAGATTCCCGTATTTCTTAGTGATGCTCGTGAGTGCCTGGGCCATCAGTCGCTGGAATGTGGCCATCGCGTTGCACAATCGAATGGTATCCTCTTCCACTGGAACAATCCCAGCTCACACGCGAAGCCTGTTTTCCGTCGATCTTGCTTTCTGAGTGGCACTTGCCAGAACGCAGAGCCCAAATCCAACGTCGTGAAGAACTTCGCGTCTCCCAGCTTGGATAGGCTCTCATCGATGCGGGGAATCGGGTATGCGTCCCCCTTTCTTTTTCGCCATGACCACGCCACAAGCCCATGCGGACTTCGACGGCTCGATCATGTCGTACTCCATTAACATCTCGATTTCCTTCCTACACGCTTCTGACTTGTTTGGGGTCATTCTTCTCGCCCCTTCCCTATGAGGTACCGAGCCCTCTTCTATCTCAATCTCGTTTTCTACAAAATTACAACAACCTATGTCGGCCTTATGTTTCGAAAAAACGTCTGCGTTCCGATTTAGCATCGCTCTGAGCGAATCTAGTTTCTTGTCTGATATTTTACCCTTCAGATGTTCTATCTCAGGTAGGACAGGTTTATTCGCTGCTAACTCTGCTTCTGTCAGCCTCTCAGGAAAGTTGGAACAACTAGACAGCCCATCATCTGTTTCCGACTTCATTGAAAACAATTTCCTAGAAGATTTCAATTCATTCACTCTCTTCATTATACATTCTTGGTTCGCATGTAATGGACATTTAGTTACATCAAACTTTTTCAAGTTCTCCACACTCTGAAAGTCTGTGTTCAGAGGCAAAGCGTAGCCAAGTTTCTTTCCCCTCTGTATTGTCACTGTTGTTGCTTCTGTGTTCAATAACACACTCACACACAGTCCGCTCTGAGTGAGTGAGAAGCTTCTTCCTAAAATAGCCGAGCTTTTACTGTTTGGATTTGGTACCAGACACACCTGTCTGTCATTGCTGAGTTCTTTCAAGTTCCTCATCCTAAACGTCGCTACTACGGCTTGGTTTGATTTTAATCTAACTTTTCGATCCAGAAAAACTGGCACCTTGGCCTGGTTAATTAAGATCTTATTAAGGGGTCTCTTTTCATACTTTCTCTCAGGATCCTTGATCCTAATCAACCCGTCATTGAGATCGATCGTGACGTCAAAGTTGCGCACGAAATCCCTTCCTAAGATGAACTGATCGGATTCGTCCAAATTCTCCACTACTAGGAAGCTCATCCAAAGATGTCTTCCTCCGAGCTGCAGTGAAATGATCGGGGTTCGTCCAGTCACATAGATCGCTCCCTGATTGGCCGCCGCCAACCTGATGTTTGTCGGTATGAGATCCGACCTCTCGAAACCCATGTCGGTCCAAGTTTTGACTGGCATGACACTAACCACTGCTCCCGTGTCTAGCAGTCCCTTTACTGAAAGTTGTCTGCCTTGCACGTCCAGCACGTGCGCAGCCAGATCGGCCTCGCAACCTATATGCACCGCATCTTGTTCGAGCATCGCGTTGTGTCCGATTCGTCTAACCTTCAGCTCCTCTTGACCAATGTATATCCTGCCAATCTGATCCTTCGCATCAGTTATGTGAGCTTTCGTGTAAATATTGATGCCATCCACATTCATTAGGATCGGGTAAGGGCCATGGACATCGATATAATGTCCATCCACTTTCATCAGCCTCGGACCTCCCGTTGTGAGCAGCGCTCGCACTGCCCTGGAGTCCAGTTTGGGATCTTTCTCCTTCAGGTAGTCGGCATAGATGTCCAGGTGGACTAGTGTAATCTCGGATGGTTCACTCAAGTTCTTGACCATCTCGTGCCCTGCGACTGAGATAATGGACATTATTTTTGTCCCCTCTTTCGTCATGCCGAAAGTTTTACCAGATATAACATTCAGTTTTAGTCCCTGTTTCCTGGGTTCCTCTTTGTCTTCTACTTTCGTCGTTTTACCCAGAACATTAAAACTTTCCCGAAGATCTGTGCTCTCCAGCTCCGACCTTACCCATTGCTCCACTTCTTTCGTGGCTAGGTCCTGTTTGACATTCTGCAGCGCTGTCCTTGCCGCCAGGCCGTAATCCACCTTGAGTGGGCTAGACGACTCTGCCTCGAGGTTCGAGGCCACCACCTCGTCAGGCAGTGTCTTTACCTTTTCGGTCGTGAAGGTGCTCGGTGTCGTCTCCTTCCTCCGAGATTCAGCCTCGTTCATCAGACGTGCTCGACTGGCCTTGACACCCGAAAGCGCTTCTTCGTGGCGGGGATGTTTCGCGTCCGCTACTGCATCCCAAAATTGAGTACAATCCGACTTGAAGTGTCCCTCCAAATTCTAGAAGAAACACCTCGGACCATACTTCATGATGAGCCCTCTGACGTACTCTTCATGATCCTCGTCGGTCGCGTCGGCGTCCTCGAGAAAGTAGCCTATCGCCTTCATGTTCTGTTTGTATGCAGAACACGCCGAAACGTGATAGTCCATCGAACCACAATTCGCAAAACTCATTTGCTCCATGTCATTTGCTCCATTTGCTCCATTCACAAAACTCCTTTTATCCATGTCATCGCGAGGTTTGTACCAACTGGAAATCGCACCAGTGTTTGTCCCGCTATAGTTGCCATAATTGCTGTAACGGTTTTGCGCCCTCGCTTTTATGAGTAAATACTCGCGTGACTTCATACGTAAATCGTCGGGCGTGGGTACCTGGTCAAGCGACACGGTGAAGTGTGTGGCCAACATCGTCTTCAACTCCTCACTCCTTACTCCGTCCATGAACTTCGAAGCAATCGCCAAGTTTCGCTCGGATATTCTCTCATCTGGGTTGCTTCTCCTCCTAAGCAATTCGAGGTCGTCCATAAATTTATCTATGGATTCGTCATCTCTTTGACGCCTCTTTTCGAACTTCACCATAGCCTGGTGCCCTTGTACTCCAGAACCGAAACGATTCAGCAGGATGTCGAATATCTTGCGAGCGCTGTCCCTCTCATTGGCTCTTTTCGCCATTACACAACTTAATGCAGTACCCTCCAGGTTGCTCGTCAGCGCGCTGCACTCTTGTTTCTTGGAGAGATTCTCTTCCTCAAAGTGTAACTTCATCGCCTCTATCCAAGTATCAATGCAGCCGTCTGACTCGTCTTCATATGACTTCGGCTTTTTCAGTGTCCTTCTTGACCTCTCTCCTCTCCCGGTTGACTTCGAGAGCTTCGTGATGATTGTTTCGAGAGATCTGTTCAGAGGCTCAAACATCGAGGCATACATCGTTGTTCCTGTGAGACTGTAGTCAGATCTGGCCCTGAACTGACTTGAGGCACTGTTGGCAACCTTGTCTCCGGGGTGGCATCTTCCTCCGGCGGGACTGGATTCGTCCAGCCAGGCCTCGACGGGGCTGCCCTTGGCCGCTCCTTGCTTCTAGGTTCGTAGTTCGTTCTCGAGCCTTGCTGGGCTCTGGCATTGCTGCCCGTACCATCTCCATCATTCGCATGGCGTGAGCGCTCCCTTGGTTTGGAACGCTCCTGCCAATTGCTCCCATTCAGGATCGCGTCAAGCTTCCGCATCATTAGGCCAGACTTTGCATCTAACCTTTTCTCCAGGCTAGTCATTGTGTGGGCGTAGGTACTATCATGATCTTTCAACAATCGTTCGATCTCCCGGGTCATCCTAGCCTCTCTTTCGTATGACTCCTTGTTTGCCTGTGCCAGGCTCTCCGCCAGGCATTGATCGGTGTTGCGAATCAACTGAGCCTGATCAACCCTCGCCTGCTACTTCACGTGCGTTAGTTCGTCTCTCAGATTCTCTTGACCTTTGTGAGCTCTCTCATTAACCTGATCTATTCTTTTAGTCATGTCCCGTCTCAGTTCATCTAGACCATTCATTACGCCAGCAAACATGTCACTTATGTCGCCAGTGGCCCCAAATGACGGGGTTAGTCCCAGAGAAGATGAGGTCAACTGCGGCTGCAGCCTGGTGCTTGATGACGCACCGCCTTTGTGCTTGCTCATCGACGTCATTAATCTGTCGAAGGTTGATGACGCTCCCATCGTTATCCCATCTGACATGGGCCTGGTCGGCGAGGCTGACGACGCCTTCCTGCTCATATCGTTCCTTGGGCACGGTGTGAAGTTCACATCCGGATGGGCTATCTCCGGGTAGTCATAACTGGAAGTTAAACCTACAGTTGGAAGTGACGCCATGCGCTCGTCGTACAAAGACTTCCAACTCTTCTTGGCCTTCGAACCCGGTTGTTCTTCACTCGACATCGGACTTATACTCGACATCATCGCGTTGATGCTCTGCTTGGCCAGAGATGAGTGGGTACTAGCCGAATGTGAGTACTCTCCCCTCCACCTGTGACTCTTGGTCTCCGATTTGGACATCCCCTTAAATAACACTTCCTCTCGCAACTCGACCTCGGAATGCTCCGAGGTCTCCTCCGTCCTCTCGACTTCCTCCCGCTCGAGGTCCTCGCTCGGCAAAGGGGTCCACAAGCGTTTCGCTCGCGGTTCCGGCTTTGGCGCTCCGCCTTTGATCGCCATCGAGGTTTTTCTCGCTCCTTAGTCTCAATTCGCTCACTGAAAGATCAAGTTGACCTTTAGTCGATTCGGTTTCGGCAAACACGTCGGAGGCGCTGCTAAACGAGGACTGGCTACGTCTAGTTTTAAATTTTCGCGTGCTGCCCTTGCTCCGCCTGGGAATCTTAGTAGTCAATCCTAACGAGTCCCTGCGCTGCATGCTTTGTGACAAAAAACAATATTCGTATGATTTAATGGCGATGCACACGTACCGCAAACAAGTTCAAGCTAAATTACTTAACGCTGCCTCTTCGATCTCGTAAGTATCAAGAGTGTCTCTTAGGGTTCTCAATGACAATCTTAGTGACTCAGCCAGAGTTACACACACAGGGCCTGCTCAGTATTGATATAATGCTAACTCAACCCTGTCGTATAGTCTAACAGTATCACAAAATTTTCACAAGATATAATCAACACACAAAACACAATAGATAATCAGATAAGAATATCCTACAGGTGACAGCGACCTTTTGTCAGTATCAATTTATCGCCACACAATTTATCAAGTCACTGCTTTGTTAAAATTAAACAATCTTTGATAAAAAGCAGTGATGATTCAGAAACAGATCAAAAAAACTTAGTCTTAAAGAAAAAGACTTCCCCCAATCGGAACGATCCGAAAGAACAAAGCCCAGGACACAGTCTTCTCAAGTGGGTGTCTATTTGCCTAATACACCCTCCGAGGTCTTCTTTTAGGTGTCCAGCGATTGCCCGAGCTGTCCTATTAAGTGGCTCAAGGCAACCTCTGATCGAAAATTTCTAAAGTCTATGAAAAAGCTCTCCCACACCCGGACTGCTCCAACTGCACGAGAGTAGGGAACAAATTTTCTTCTGAAGTGAGTGTGTATTTGCCTAATACACTCGCCAAGGTATTCCTTTATTTGTTTCCGGATTGCCCGAACTTTCCTATTAAGTAGCTCAAGGCAACCACACAACCAAAATCACAATCAAAAAAAATTTTTGTTCGGGTACTTCTGATAAACCCGATCTAGAATCCAAAGTTGATCAAGAATTTACGGGTCAAAATGGGCTCTTATGATCCTAATAAGCACGCCTAATATCCTAATATGATTTTGATTAAATGGATATTTTCCGTTTCCCAAATTGCCACAGACGGTTTCGTCAAGTTTCTAACAAGGAAGGTTGTTTAGAAGGTTTAAGACACTCCGGAGGGTTACTTCGGAGGATTGTTAAGACACTTAGCCTACTTCGGGGGTTACCTTAATCACCCAAGTTACCTCGGAGGGTCCCCTTAAATTTACTAAGGAGGGTCAATAAGATGCTTAATATGCTCCGGAGGGTTACTTCGGAGGGTACCTCCAAACTTTTCAAATCTCTGAGCCTCACTTAGAAGGGCCTTCAATTAACTTCAGGAAGCGTCAAAACAAGTTAAATTCTCTGAGGGGGGGCTGTTTTAACTTCTTTGGATAACCTCGTGGAAATTTTCCACTAAGGAGTGTTGCTAAGGGCCTTAGCTGACTCCAGAGGGTTATCTCGGAGGGTTCCCCAAAAATCAAGAAAAAAGGTTATGTTACCGCGATAAAGTCTCCAAAAGCGGTCCACCTGACTTGAAACTAGGTTGGCTGACACGGTCAACCTTCCCAGTTGGATAAAAAGGTGTTTTGATAAAATTTTCTGCCGCTCGGAGGGTTACCTGCGATTTGGAACCTCCGAACCAACAAATTCTAAAAAACTTTTCTTTTCCGTGATTATCAACCCAAAAACGGTTGCGGTCCAAAAAATTGGTCCAAAACGTCGACTTATGGTACCAAAATTATCCCGATCGGATGACTAGTCATTGAGAAATTGCCAAAAACGTGTTTATCCGAATGGCCTTTTTTCACCACCTGAGAAACTTTTTCCGCAATTCCTATCGAAAGTGCCTACAAATAATTGAAACGAGCGTAGTAGCCCTGTACGGCACTGGAATAGTGCAAAAAACCGGATCAAAATTGGTTTGGAGACAAAAATTTGGCCAATAACTATCAAATTTGGACCCTCCGATTCCTTCCTTTTCCAATCCTTAAGTCGTTAGCTCTATCTACGGAGCTAATCGGAAGGTTATTCAAGAATTTTTCTGGCAGCCGAGCATGTTGTGCTAGCACGCTCCTAACACAAAAAATTTTATTGCTCTAACTCTAAAAACTCAAAAACTCGATCCCCAAAACAGATTGACAAAATTCAGAAAATTATCGAAATTTTGAGCGAAAAATTTTGGTTTTTTCCAACTTTCACTGAGTCTTTTCTCACGCGGTTTCTTTAGTTAGGGGGATCGAACTACGTAGCTACTCCCTATATAAAAGCTTTTTGCTGTTCGAAAAAGCTCGGTTATCCAAAAAGTTGGGGGTCTACAGTTTGATCGAAAATCGATAATTTTCGACGAAATTTGGGTGTTTCTTGGGTCTGAGTAGGAGATAAGTTATATATAATAAGGATAATAACCTATTAGCAGTTGCTTATAAATATTACTATACCCTCCCTTGCACCAAAATACCCGAATTAAGACCCTTAACTCGGAAATTTGTAATCGATGGAGGGTACAATCGGACCGTGCCAATCGTGCCCCCCACCACTTAAGTTTTAATGAACTAGTACCCGAACGATACTAAAATTGTTTCAACGATACCCCACAGTAGTTGTGGATGTTGTCCCTATGTCCCTGTTGAGTGTGGAACACGTCGGTCAGCTTGCCACTCTACCCTCCGGTAACCGGTAAAATCACCATTAACGTGCTTAAACACTCAAATTACACTCGAGGGAGGGTACCCAACCCTTCACCAAAACACTCAATCTTTTTATCAGAAACGATCTAAATCAATCTGAAACAACAACAAATAGAAAGGTCAGATCACATCTCGTCCGGAAATTACATATAAACTGTCACTTTATGTTTTTTACTGTTTTTGGTCTTTTTTGGGTTTTTTACTGTTTTTTGTACTTTTTTGTTTTCAAATAAATTTGTTTTTGGCTTTTTCTTGGTTATACACTATTTTTGTTTGGTTTTACGCTTTCTCTTTAATTGTTTTTGGTCCCGGGACCTTGGGGCAAACGGGCTCATGACTTCCCACCTAACCCTCCGGCCCCCGGAATTTTCGGTGTTAACTAGGTTAAAAAGCTAAATAGTACTGGACGGAGGGTACGCACCTTCCCCCTAGTAGAATAACGGTCACCTAGGCCTCTAACTTGGGCATACGCCCGGAGCGGAGGGTTTGTCGCTGAAACGCTTGCTGATCATGATGGTCTTATGCCTTTGACAGGCCCACCCAGGAGCGCCATAAAAACGTCTATGTAACATTCGCCCAAATACTACACAGCGACGGAGCGTAGAAAAAGTACCAATTTAACGACTGGCAGGCGTCAGTTACCTTAATCCTACTCGTTTTTCACCGTCTCGACCTTGCCAGTTGATTTTCTGGTCTGTTTAGGGCTAAGTAAAAAGTTACTGTTTTTAGGCCATCAGTCGAACGACTTTTGATCAGCTTTCGTTTACATGCGAACACAACCACATAGCTGAGTCTCGGATCCTCAGACTACGTGATTGTCATTAAAAACACGGCTCGAACAACCTATTTTAACATGTTTTTGTGTGACAGTTCTATATTAAATCCATTGGAGATGGATTGACCCTTTCCTCTTTCTAGCTACTCATATTCTAAAATATCAAACTATACCGGTGTTAATTTAAAATTTCACGACATCCAAGTAGCTATACAGTCAGTTTTATACAGTCCCTTCACATAAAACAGTAATCGATGGAGATAACTTCTTATCTCTTCCAATTTGTGTCCCGGGAGGGTTCCGTGGTATATTCCTTCCCCACTGAAGCTTCCTTCTCCACTAATATCCACTGATAAGGGTCTTATCGTGCGTTGTTGCCACAATAAGAGGCTTCGTATTTTCCGTCTCTTGTGCGAACGTTTTTCACAATATTTCGCGTTGTTCTACTTTTTCGTCTTTTTTCGTCAAAATGGCCGTCTTTTTTGTATTTCTGAGAAATATTCACTTTTCAATCGAAATTTTGAAAATAAAAATTCCAGAATATTCCTACCCTCCTTCGCAATACTTTTCCGTTAATAAGGCCTTTTTTCATTCTTTTTCGTGTCGCCGGAAGGTTGCGCTGTGTCATCTGGCAGAATGGCACATATTAGCCTACTTTGCTTTCTTGGCAATATGTTCTCGACAAAAGTATCTGAAATCAATGATGATCCCCAATTCTTTCTCGTTTTCTACATTGCTCAAGGTTTTTTTGCCACCCAAAATATAATTTTTTTCTGTCGTCTTCGTTCTTCCTGATTATGTTAAATTGTGGCATTTTGATAATTTAAACTTCATTTAACTTCATGTTGACCACGCTGAAAGTCAACTCAGATCAATCTGTAATTTGTCTCCTTCGTCATCGGTTGTAATTGATCTATGAAGTTTAGCATCATCAGCGTAAAGAAACATATTTGTGGTGACTCCGTCTGTCATGAAGTTAACGTACAGTACAAACAGTAGTGGTCCTAGTACTGATCCTTGAAGGACTCCGCTGATGACAGGAACCCCGTCGAGCGACTTTTCTCACTACTACTCGCTGTTTTTTGTTGAAAAAGAAGGCAGTTATCCAGTCCAGAGTTTAGCCTCTGATTCCATATCTGGAGATGATGTAGTTTTCTAAAGGGGACACTATCAAAAGCTTTTTGGAAATCAATATAAATAACATCGACTACAATGCCTTTTTCTAGCTCTACTGAACAGTCATCCAGTGCTCTTAGCAATTGAAGTGTTGTCGATTGAACGTATTCGGAATGGTTAATTTGGAAAGACGAAACAATTTTTAACTTTTTGAAGTGTGCGTGGATGACATGTAACCTTTCATTTTTCGCGGACACTGAAACCGCGAAAATCAGAACATCTTTTTTCGCTAGTCGCAAGAAAAAAACGTTAAACAAGGCAGATAACGAATTACAAGAACGAGCGTGAAGATCCGAAAGTGTTCCGGAGGGTAAGAATTTTAATATCTTGGCAAACTCATATGCTGATGATTATTCATCGGCCTTTTTGGCGGTGTCACAATCATTGTAGGAAAAATATCATTTCTCGTTTCACGATATTCATGAAAAAAATTAGATCTCGGTGACAGAGTCTGTTTATACGGTACATCGCCCAATAACAGTCGATCAAATTTTGCTGCACTTGTAGTGATTGATGGGCATAATCTGGAGCTCGAACAAACTGTATTTCTAATGGATGTGTATTGCGATACGTAGTTATGTGTATTATTGTTCGTAATCAAAGATGCAATTGTGATAGGGTTGATTATCAAGTTTGAGGGAAAACATTGTTTTTTTTATCTGGTTTCATCGTTAAATCTTCTGGTTCTTGTATGAACCTATTCCGGATGAGAAATCCTCCTCGACATCTGCATTATAATATGACTCGTTTGACCGTCTTATTGACTGCGAAACTTCAGACATCATGTTAGCATTACAAACTTGCTTCATATTAACTGATCGCGGAACTTCAATGGGATTTATATTGCCAGAAACTGAAAAAAAATTATTTCTGTTCTGATTGAATTGTGACGCAACTCGAAGGGAACTACATCGCGCCTCATGCAAGCTCAAAAGATATTCGAGTTGGTCGTTCTGTGACACTAGTGCAGCAATCTCAGTTTCTAATCCTTCGTTTTTCTGCTGCCAATCCACAGCTTGCTGTTCCAGCGTAACAGTCAAGTCCCCTCGTCTGTTTCGACATCGAGCAGCAGCTTGTTTATTTCTTTCACGTCTTAAATTTAAGCCTTCCCTCTCCTCGTTTGTCAGCTAAAATTTGTTCTAAGATCAGCGCATCAACTATAATATGGATTCAACCCATTGTTTTAATGTGACAAAAATTACAGCTGATTCCTCTATTTGACGATTCCTTGAATTTGCTAGAGGCTCTAAGTCAGCGGATGTAGTTTCAGTCAGAGATTCTAATGACGATATTGGATATGAGAAATCAACAGCCTCATCTGAAGACCCAAGAAAAGTATTGGTTTTTGCGCCATTCATTGAAAACAAGCTTGCCGAACACAATCAAAACATCTGAAATAAACGAGGTTCTTAATTAAACACAATCATTGAAACCTGAAGAAAATTGGAATAAAAAATTGATACCCAAAACTTCTGCAACTATGTGCATCGCCAGAACACTTAACCCCAATTGATATATTAACCAGTTGATCTAAATGACCTTGAAAAATTATTTACAAAAACACTTGTGGACAAAATGTAACGCCAATTCAGGTACTTACCATCAATAGTTCTGTTTTCGAGGACCATTTTTGACAATATTGGCTAGCAAGTCATAACACTAAAATTTTTCGATGTGTTAAAAATTTTCGAAATGAGCCTTTTATGCTGTTTTGTCGCAGTAACTGATCAAAGAAGTTGAAATTTACTATCCAGAGAAATTCTAGAAAAATAGAGCCCTGAAATCGCGAGCAGGCTACGGAGTTAAACTTTTTTTGTTGCAAAAAAATATCTGCATGTTACCATCGCTGAAGTCAGCATTCTCTAATGATCTCAAGTCAGGAGTGTGTATGAGTTGTAACTCATTCTTTTTTGGACAGCTTGTTCGGAAAATGATCACGAGAACTGAGAAACTGAAGAAAGCAGCCTCAGTGATAAGATTCCATCTTCAGCAATCCGAAAATGATGAATAAAAGGCTGGAGCTGTGCTGGGAAACTATTAAAAGGTCGTACAACCGTACAACTAAATCAAATTTACGACATAGGGTGAAACTGTGTAATAAAAACATTTTACCATATACTCTAGCGCTGTTTTTAACAGCGTTTTTGTGTTTAAGTTATCTCAAGGCGTTATCTTGACGTCGGAATTGTTTTCTAGTATGGTGACGGGGAGGGATGTGGTGGTAGAACAACTACATTTTGAAAAAAAAATTGGAAAAGAGAAGCAGGACACAAACACGCACGATGAGATTTGAAAAAAAGAAATGACAACAAATATTGGCAGAGAAGCAAGTTGGTTTTCATTCAAGAACATCTATGTCTATACAAAAACTGTGACTAGAAAAATTCCTTACAAATTGTGACATTCAATCAAAATGATGTGAAAGGTATGTCGTCAACGAAATTTTATTCGGAACAGTACAGTGGGAGGTTTTGCTGTTTCAGTGTTTTGCATGTACACAGGTAATTTCTGATCTAAAGGCTGCTCAGCCTCTGTCGATCAGCTCTTTCTCTGGGTGTCCAATTCGTCATTCGAGAAAGTGTGTAACAATCATGTCGTTTATGAAGTGTTTATCCAGCCTTGAAATTTTTGTGAACGCTAGAAATTACAAACTCTGGTAGTGAGTTGCAGTCGTTTTTGGCTGCGATAAGGAAGCAACTACTTCGAAAACAAGTTCGTGAGTTTCAGATTATCAATTTGAACGGATTTCCACGAGAATTTCTTTTGGCTATTGTAAACATTCCTTCGATGCTGTTACACCATGTACACAAATCAAGATTTTGTAAACGTTTTTCAAGTACCCCGAGGTAGGAAGCTTCAAAAGTTTCAATCATTCATAGTAAGCTTATTTGCATAAGCTTGTAATTATTCTGGTTGCCCATGGCTGAGCGTTTTCAATCGCTACTTCGTCTTCTTCAGGAATAGTTTCCACGACTGATTGGCGTACTCCAGATGCGGTCTCACCAAGGTTTTGTAGAGAGTCGCCATGTTTTCCTCCGTTCCATTCGAAAGTTTAAATTATAATTGAATCCATACTATTAGCCTACTTTGCTTTTTTCGCAATATGTTCTCGAGAAAAATATCCGAAATCAATGATGACCCCCAGTTTTTTCTTCTTTTCTTCCTTGCTGAAGGTTTTTTGCCACTCAATTTATAAAATTTCTTTCTGTCATCTTCGTTCTTCCCGATTATGTTATTTGTGGCATTTTGATTAATTAAACTTCATTAAATTTCATTTGGACCACGCTGAAAGTCGATTCTGATCAATCTGCAGTTTGTCTTTTTCGTCATCGGTTGTAATTGTATATAAAATTTTGCATCATAATCTGACTCGTTTGGCCGTCCTAATGACTGCGAAGCTTCAGACCTTTTGTTAGCATTAGAAACTTGTTTCATATTAACTGATCGCGCAACTTCATTGAGATTTCTATTGCCAGAAACTGAAAACAAATCATTTCTGTTCTGATTGAATTGTGACGCTACTCGAAGGGAACTTTATCGCGCCTCATGCATGCTCAAAAGATATTCGAGTTGGTCTTTCTGTGACACTAGTGCAGCAATCTCAGTTTCTAGGTCTTAGTTTTTCTGCTGCCAATCCGCAGCTTGCTGTTCCAGCGTAACATTCAAGTCCCGTCGTCTGTTTCGACACCGAGCAGCAGCTTGTTTGTTTCCTTCAAAGCTTAAAATTAAGCGTTCCCTCTCCTCGTCCGTCAGCTAAAATATGTATTAAAACCACTGCATCAACTATAATATGGGTTCAACCGATTATTTTAATGTAAAGAAACTTACAGCTGATTCCTCTATTCGACGATACCTTGAATTTGCAGTAGCTAGAAGCTCTAAATCAGCGGATCTAGTTTCAGTCAGAGATTCTGATGACGATATTGGAGATGAGAAATCAACAGCATCATCTGAAGACCCAAGTAAAGTATTGGTCTTCGCTCCATTCATTGGAACAAAGCTTGCCGAACACAACCAAAACATCTGAAATAAACGAGGTTCTTAATTATACACAATCAATGAAACCTGAAGAAAATTGGAATAAAAAATTGATACCCAAACATTCTACAACTTTGTGCACCGCCAGAATACTTAACACCAAGTGAGATATTAACCAATTGATCTTAACGACGTTAAAAATTTATTTACAAAAACACTTGTGGACAAAATGTAACGCCAATTTAGGTACGTACCATCAAAAATTCTAATTTTGAGGATCATATTGGCTAGCAAGTCATAATACTAAAAATTTTCGATGTGTTAAAAACTTCGAAATAAGCCTTTTATGCTGTTTTGTCGCAGTAACTGATAACAAACGTTGAAATTTACTATCAAGAGAAATTCTAGAAAAACAGAGCAAGGAATTCGCGAGCAGGCTCCGAAGTTAAACTTTATGTGGTAAAAAAAATATCTGCATTTTACCATCGCTGAAATCAGCATTCTCTAATGATCTCAAGTCAGGAGTGTTTATGAGTTATAACTCATTCTATTTTGGACAGCTTGTTCGGAAAATGATCACGAGAACTGAGAAACTGAAGAAAGCAGCCTCAGTGATAAGATTCCATCTTCAGCAATCCGAAAATGATGAATAAAAGGCTGGAGGTGTGCTGGGAAACTATTAAAAGGTCGTACAACTGAACCAAACTTACGACATAGGGTGAAACTGTCTAAGAAAACATTTTACCATTAACTTCTAGCCCTTTTTTTAACTGCGTTTTTGTGTTTAAGTTATCTCAAGACGTTATCTTGAAAACGTCGGATTTGTTTTCTAGTATGGTGACGGGGAGGGATGTGGTGGTAAAACAATTACATTTTGAAAAAAAAAATTGGAAAAAAGAAGCAGGACAGAAACACGCACAATGGGATTTGTAGTAAGGAAATAACAATAAATATTGGCACAGAAGCAAGTATCGTTTTCATTCAAGAACATCTATGTCTACACAAAAAATATGTGACTAGAAAAATTCCTTTGTGACAAATTGTGACATACAATCAAAATGCTGTGAAATTTTATTCGGAACAGTACAGTGGGAGGTTTTGCTGTTTCAGTGTTTTGCATGTATACAGGTAATTTCTGATCTAAAGCTTGCTCAGCCTCTGTCGAACAGCTCTTTCTCTGGAAGTCCAATTCGTCAGTCGAGAAAATGTGTAACATTCATGTCGTTTTCCCAGTGTTTATCCAGCCTCGATTTGAAACAGCCTTGAAATTTATGTAAACGCTGGAAATTACAGACTCTGGTAGTGAGTTGCAGTCGTTTATGGCTGCGATAAGGAAGCAGCTACTTTGTAAACAAGTTCGTGACTTTCTTGTTATCAGTTTGCACGGATTTCCACGAGAATTTCTTAGGCTATTGTAAATATTCCTTCGGTTGCTGTTACATCATGAACACAAATCAAGATTTTGTATACATTATCTTCAGGACCCCGAGGAAGGAAGCTTCAAAAATTTCAATCATTCATAGTACGCTTATTTGCATAAGCTTGGAATTTATCTGGTTGCCCTTGGCTTCGTCTTTTTCAGGAATGGTTTCAACGACTGGTTGGCATATTCCAGATGCGGTATCACCCAGGTTTTGTAGAGAGTCGCCATGAGTTGCTCCGTTAAGTTCTAAAATTTTTCTTTACAATTGAAACCAGACTATTATCTTTCGTTGCTTTTTTCGCAATATGTTCTCGAAAAAATTATCTGAAATCAATGATGACCCCAGTTCTTTCTCGTTTTCTACATTGCTGAATGTTTTTTTTCCACCCAATTCATAATTTTTTTTTCTGTCGTCTTTGTTTTTCCTGATAATGTTAATTGTTGCATTTTGATTAATTAAACTTCATTAAATTTCAATTGGACCATGCTGAAAGGCAATTCAGATCAATCTTCAGTTTGTCTCTTTCGTCATCGGTTGTAAGTGATATAAAAAATTTTGCAACATAAGCGTAAAAAAAACATGTTTGCGGTGAGTCCATCTGTCATGAAGTTGATGTACAGTACAAACAGCAGTGGTCCTAGTACCGATCCTTGAAGAACTCCGCTGATGACAGGATCCCAGTCGAGCGACTTTCCTCACTACTACTCGCTGTCAATCCAAAGGGGGGAGGTTTGCTGGGAATTTAATAAAAGGTCGTACAACTAAATCAAATTTACGACATAGGGTGAAACTGTCTAATAACATTTAAGCGTTCCCTCGCCACGTCCGTCAGCTAAAATATGTATTACAACCAGAGTATCAATGATAGTAAGTGCTCAAACGATTTTTAAAATGTGAAAAAACTTACAGCTGATTCCTCTATTCGACGATACTTTGAATTTGCAGTAGCTAGAAGCTTTAAATGCATCAAAAATGCACTGGCGATGGGATTGATTATCAAATTTGCGGGAAAACGCTGCATTTTAATGTCTGGTTTCATTGATAAATCTTTTGGTTCTTGTTTAAGCCTTATTCCGTAGGAGAGATCCTCGTATAATCTGACTCGCTTGGCCGTCTTAATGACTGCAAAGTTAGCATTAGAAACTTGCTTCATATTAACTGATCGCGCAACTTCATTGAGATTTCTATTGCCAGAAACTGAAAACAAATCATTTCTGTTCTGATTGAATTGTGACGCTACTCGAAGGGAACTTTATTGCGCCTCATGCATGCTCAAAAGATATTCGAGTTGGTCTTTCTGTGACACTAGTGCAGCAATCTCAGTTTCTAGGTCTTAGTTTTTCTGCTGCCAATCCGCAGCTTGCTGTTCCAGCGTAACATTCAAGTCCCGTCGTCTGTTTCGACACCGAGCAGCAGCTTGTTTGTTTCCTTCAAAGCTTAAAATTAAGCGTTCCCTCTCCTCGTCCGTCAGCTAAAATATGTATTAAAACCACTGCATCAACTATAATATGGGTTCAACCGATTATTTTAATGTAAAGAAACTTACAGCTGATTCCTCTATTCGACGATACCTTGAACTTGCAGTAGCTAGAAGCTTTAAATCAGCTGATGTACTTTCAGTCAGAGACTTTGATGACCATATTGGAGATGAGAAATCAACAGCATCATCTGAAGACCCAAGTAAAGTATTGGTCTTCTCTCAAATCATTGGAAACAAGCTTGCTAGGCACAATCGAAACATCTGAAATAAAAGAGGTTCTTAATTATACACACTCGTTGGAACCTGAAGAAAATTGGAATAAAAAATTGATACCCAAATGTTCAGCAACTATGTGCAACGCCAAAATACTTAGTCTCAATTGGTATGTTAACCAATTGATCTAAATGACGTTAACAATTTATTTACAAAAACACTTGTGGACAAAATGTAACACCAATTCAAGTACTTACCATCAAAAAGTCTAACTTCGAGGACGATTTTCGACAATATAAATGAAGCTTTTATGCAGTTTTGTCGCAGTAACTGAAAACACAAGTTGAAAACACACTATCCAGAAAAAATCTAGAAAAACAGAGACCAGAAATCGCGAGCAGGCTACGAAGTTAAACTTTTTTGTGGTAAAAAATATCTGCATTTTACCATCGCTGAAGTCAGCATTTTCTAATGATCTCAAGTCAGGAGTGTTTATGAGTTGTAACTCATTCTATTTTGGACAGCTTGTTCGGAAAATGGTCACGAGAACTGAGAAACTGAAGAAAGCAGTCTCAGTGATATGGTTCCATCTTCAGCAATGCAAAAATGATGAGTAAAAGGATGGAGGTGTGCTGGGAAATTATTAAAAGGTCGTACAACTAATGCAAATTTACGACATAGGGTGAAACTGTCTAATAAAAACATTTTACCATTAACTTCTAGCCCTTTTTTTAACTGCATTTTTGTGTTTAAGTTATCTCAAGACGTTATCTTGAAAACGTCGGATTTGTTTACTAGTATGGTGACGGGGAGGGATGTGGTGGTAGAACAATTACATTTTGAAAAAAAAATTGGAAAAAAGAAGCAGGACAGAAACACGCACAATGGGATTTGAAGTAAGGAAATGACAGTAAATATTGGCACAGAAGCAAGTATCGTTTTCATTCAAGAACATCTATGTCTACACAAAAAATATGTGACTAGAAAAATTCCTTTGTGACAAATTGTGACATACAATCAAAATGCTGTGAAATTTTATTCGGAACAGTACAGTGGGAGGTTTTGCTGTTTCAGTGTTTTGCATGTATACAGGTAATTTCTGATCTAAAGCTTGCTCAGCCTCTGTCGATCAGCTCTTTCTCTTGAAGTTCAATTTATCATTTGAGAAAGTGTGTAACAATCATGTCGTTTATGAAGTGTTTATCCAGCCTCAATTTGAAACAGCCTTGAAATTTTTGTGAACGCTAGAAATTACAAACTCTGGTAGTGAGTTGCAGTCGTTTTTGGCTGCGATAAGGAAGCAACTACTTCGAAAACAAGTTCGTGAGTTTCAGATTATCAATTTGAACGGATTCCCACGAGAATTTTTTTTGGCTATTGTAAACATTCCTTCGGTTGCTTTTACATCATGAACACAAATCAAGATTTTGTAAACATTTTCTTCAGTAGCCCGAGGTAGAAGGCTTCAAAAGTTTCAATCATTCATAGTAAGCTTATTTGCATAAGCTTGGAAAAAATCTGGTTGCCCTTGGTTGAGCATTTTCAATCGCTATTTCGTCTTTTTCAGGAATGGTTTCCACGACTTATTGGCATATTACAGATGCGGTATCACCAAGGTTTTGTAGAGAGTTGCCACGAGTTCCACCGTTAAGTTCGAAAACTTTTCGTTACAATTGAAACCAGACTATTAGCCTACTTTGTTTTCTTCGCAAAATTTTCTCGAAAAAATAATCTGAAATTTTTGATGACTTCCAGTTTGTTGTCGTTTTCTAGATTGCTCAAAGTTTTTTGTCATCCAAAATATAAAATTTTTTCTGTCGTCTTCGTTCTTCTCGATAATGCTAATTTGTGTCATCTTGAATAATTAAACTTCAATAAATTTCATTTGGACCACAATGAAAGTTGATTCAGATTGATCTGCAGTTTATCTCTTTGGTCATCAGTTGCAATTGATATATTTAAATTTTTGCATCATAAGCGTTAAAAAAAGATGTTTGTGGTGAGTCCATCTGTCATTAAGTTGACGAACAGTACATACAGTAGTGGTCCTAGTATTGATCCTTGAAGGACTCCGCTGATGACAAGAACCCAGTCGAGCAACTTTCGCTCACTACTACTCGTTGTTTTTTGTTAAACAAGCAGGCAGTTATCCAGTCCAGAGTTTAGCCTCTGATTCCATATCTGGCGATAATGTTTTGTAGTTTTCTATGGGTGACACTATCATAAGCGTTTTGGAAATCAAAATAAAAAACATCATCCAGTCATCCAGTTCTGCTAGCAATTGAAGTGTTGTCGATTGAACAAATTCGGAAGCGTTAACTTTGAAAGACGAAACAATTTTTAAGTTTTTGAAGTGTGCGTGCATGACATGTAACCTTTTTAATTTTCGCGGGCACTGAAACCGCGAAAATCAGAACAATGTTTTTCGCTAGTCGTAGGAAAAAAACGTTAAACAAGGCAGATAACGAATTAGAAGAACGAGCGTGAAGGTCCGAAAGTGTTCCGGAAAGTAACGATTGTAATATCTTGGCGAACTCATATGCTGTTGATTATGCATCGGCCTTTTTGGCGGTATCACAATCATTGTAGGAGAAGGAGCATATCTCGTTTCACGATTGTCATGAGCTAAATTAGATCTCGGTGACAGAGTCTGTTTTTTACGGTACATCGCCCAATAACGGTCGATCAAATTTTGCTGCATTTGTAGTGATTGATGGGCATAAACTGGTGCTCGAACTAATTGTTTTTCCAATGGATGTATATTGCGACACGTAGTATTGTGCATTATTGATTTTCATCAAAAATACACTGATGATAGGATTGATTATCAAGTTTGCGGGAAAATGTTGCATTTTGTTATCTGGTTTCATCGATAAATCTTCTGGTTCTTGTTTAAAACTTATTCCGTAGGAGAGATCCTCGTCGACGTCTGAATTATAATCTGACTCGCTTGGCCGTTTTAATGACTGCAAAGTTAGCATTATAAATTAGCTTCATACTGACTGATCGCAGATTTTCATTGAGATTTCTATTGACAAAAACTGAAAACAAATCATTTCTGTTCTGATGAATTGTGACGCTACTCGACGGCAACTACGTCGCGCCTCATGCATGCTCGAAAGATATTCGAGTTGGTCATTCTGTGACACTAGTGCAGCAATCTCAGTTTCTAGGTCCTCGTTTTCCTACTGCCAATCCGCAGCTTGCTGTTCCAGCGTAACAATCAAGTCCCCTCGTCTGTTCCGACATCGAGCAGCAGCTTGTTGATTTTTTTTCACGTCATAAAATTAAGCGTTCCCTCTCCTCGTCCGTCAGCGAAAATATGTATTAAAACCAGTGCATCAACTATAATATGGGTTCAACCGATTATTTTAATGTAAAAAAACATCAAAACATCTGAAATAACGAGGTTCTTAATTATACACAATCAATGAAACCTGAAGAAAATTGGAATAAAAAAACTGATACCCAAACGTTCAGCAACTATGTGCGTCGCCAGAATTTAACTAATTGATCAATGAACCATTTGATCTAAATGACGTTAAAACATATATTCACAAAAAAACTTGTTGACAAAATTAATTGATAAATCAGGTACTTACTATCAAAAATTCTAACTTCGAGGACCTATTTATGTCAGTAAGTCGTAATACCAAAAGTTTTCGATGTGTTCGCAATTTCGAACGGTGCCTTTTATGATGTTTTGTTGCAGTAACTGATATCACAACTTGAAATTTAGAGCAGCCGAATTTACTATCCAGAAAAATTCTAGAAAAACAGAGCCAAGAAATTGCGAGCAGGCTACGAAGTTAAACCTTGTGGTAAAAAATATCATCATTTTACTATCGCTGAAGTCAGCATTCTCTAATGATCTCAAGTCAAGAGTGGTTTATGAATTGTAACTCATTCTATAATGGACAGCCTGTTCGGAAATTGATCACTAGAACTGACAATCTGAAAAAAGCAGCCTCAGTGATAGGGCTCCATCTTCAGCAACGCGGAAATGAGGAGTAAAAAGGTAGAGATTTGTTTGGAAATTATTTGAAGGTCGTACAACTAAATCAAATTTACGACATAGGACGAAAATGTCTAATAAAAACTATTTACCATTTGTTGTAGTGCTGCTTTTAACGGCGTTTTTGTGTTCATGATATCTCAAGACCTCGTCTTGAAGACGTCGGATTTATTTTCTAGTATGGTGGAACGATAAAAATTTGGTAAAAAAATGGAAAAAAAAAGAAGCAGGAAAGAAACACGCTCGATGAGATTTCAAGTAAGGAAATGACAACAAAATTTTGTACAGCAGCAAGTTTGGCTTTCATTCAAAAACACCTATATCTTTACAAAAATGTGACCAGAAATATTTTTATCAAATTGTGACATTCGATCAAAATGATCTGTAAGGCATGTTGTTAACGAATTTTTATTCAGAACAGTGCAATTGGAGATTTTGTTGTTTCCCATGTACACAGGTAATTTCTGATCTAAAGGTTGCTCAGCCTCTGTCGATCAGCTCTTTCTGTGGAATCCCAATTCGTCATTCGAGAAAGTGTGTATCATTCATGTCGTTTTTTCCCAGTGTTTATCCAGCATCGATTTGAAACAGCCTTGAAATTTATGTGAACGCTGAAAATTACAGACTCTGGTAGTGATTTCCAGTCGTTTATGGCTGCGATGAGGAAGAAGCTACTTCGTTAACAAGTTCGTGATTTTCTTGTTATTTATTTGTACGGATTTCCACTAGAATTTCATCCATCTATTGTAAACGTTTCTTCGGTTGCTGTTACATCACGAACACAGAACAAGATTTTCTAAACTTTTTCTTCAGTACCCCGAGGTAGGAAGCTTCAAAAGTTTCAATCATTCTTGGCAAGCTTATTTGCATAAGCTTGGAATTAATCTGGTTGCCCTTGGCAGAACAATTTCTGTCGCTACTTTGTCTTCTTTCAGGATTGGTTTCCACGACAGATTGGCGTAATCCAGATGCGGTCTCGCCAAGGTTTTGTAGAGAGTCGCCATGATTTCCTCCGTTCCATTAGAAACTTTACTTTATAATTGAAACCATACTATTGGCCTGCTTTGTTTTCTTCGCAAAATGTTCTCGAAAAAACAATTTGAAATTTTTGATGACCCCTATTTCGTTCTCGTTTTCTACATTGCTCAAGGTTTTTTTGTCATCCAAAGTAAAAATTTTTTCTGCCGTCTTTGTTCTTCCTGATAATGTTAGTTTGTGGCATTTTGATTAATTAAACTTCATTTGGACCACGCTGAAGGTCGACTCAGATCAATCTGCAGTTTGTCTGCAGTTCGTCATCGGTTGTAATTGGTCTATTAAATTTTGCATCATCAGCGTAAAGAAACATATTTGTGGTGACTCCACCTGTCATGAATTTGATGTACAGTACAAGCAGTAGTGGTCCTAGTAACGATCCTTGAAGGACTCCGCTGATGACAGGATTCCAGTCGAGCGACTTTCCTCACTACTACTCGCTGTTTTTGTTGAACAAGAAGTCAGCTATCCAGTCCAGAGTTTAGCCTCTGATTCCATATCTGGAGACAATGTTCTGTAGTTTTCTATGGGGACACTATCAAAAGCTTTTTGGAAATTGATATAAATAACATCGACTTCAATGCTTTTGTCTAGCTCTACTGTCCAAGCATCCAGTTCTCTTAGCAATTGAAGTGTTGTCGATTGAGCATATTTGGAATGGTTAATTTGAAAAGACAAATCAATTTTCAAATTTTTGAAGTGTGCTTACATGACATGTCACAATTTTATTTTTCGCGGACGCTGAAACCGCGAAAATCCCAGGAAGGACCATTGTTCGTTCCCGCATTCAATTTCAATCTGACATCAGATATGCATTCGATGGGGAAGACGATGGATATTTTTGTCCGGAGAAGAGACAGGAGGGCTTACACACACTGGAAAAAATATTCACAAAATTTGTCAGAGACATTTATGATTTAAAAGCATAGACGGATGAATATCGGAAGAGCAGAAGAATCATATTTCAACTCATCGAGTGAGTACTCAGTAACTTAAAATCTGCTGATAGTCATTTTGTACTGACAGATAGGGCATGTGCAATAGCCATCATCGCGGTCATGAGTTTTAACACTGCAGCCGACTTTAGAATGGAGTACAAAAACTTAGGAGCTATAAAGAAATGGAGTACAAGCAAATACCAGTGGTAGGGGGTGTAGCAGCTTTGCCAATAGCGGCGTCGCAAATGCTAGGAAACTATCTAATCTTTTTGGTGGTGAAAGCCACAGAAAAGCAACATCTAATTTGATGGAGAAAAGCAACATCTAATTTGATGGAGAAGTTTTCTAAAAGAAAGGTGAGTGAAAAAGCTTTTCCTTTGTACGACCCGTAATGCCGAAATGTCAACCAAAAACCAACCTAAATTGTTCTAGGGTCCAAAAAACTACTTTCAAGGTTTACTCGGTCTCCTAAAAGGTCAAATAAGAATCACTCATCTTTTTAAAATTGACCTTTCAAAAACGGCTCAAAAACCGCGCAAAATGCTCATTCCAAAGCAAAATTTTGATCATTAACGTCTGAAAAATGCTCAAATTCCTCCTATCTTGCTTAAATTTTGGCTAGAAACCTCGACTCTAGCAGCATATAGGAGATTGAGTGGGTAGGAAGGGTGTAAGCTATTAATGTGTCTGTGGAGAGTTTAATCGTCTAAGAAATCGTTAGAAAGTGAATTGAGGCATGTTTCATGCTATTTACTTTTTTTCAATGCTTTTTTATGCGAAGATCATCATTTTTTTTCTAACATTGCTTTTGGGGAGATGATACTCCAAATAAAATCTCAAAAAACTTTTCAGTGAAACTTTCATCTGTTTTTTGCACTACTCCAAAGACCTCAAAAGATTAGAACTAGTTTCTGCGGCTATTTGAACACAATAAAACTTACAATTCCATAGACCGAAAATGCTTCTCATAAAATTCCATACATCAAATGTTTGCAAAAAGGCTAATCCCAGAGTTTTCTTACAATTTCAAAAAATCATTGAAAAAAGTTTCGAACTAGTTTCTGCGGATATGGATTTTTGAACCAAACAAAAAAAGTCAGGTGATGAAAAAACACTATATTTCTTCTTTTGGAAAAAGTGGTTATCAACAAATTTCCATGTATGGAAATTGTATGACTAGCATTTTTTCATGGCAACAAAATTTTTTGAAAGTAAATTTACAAATTGCCCAAAAATTGTTTTTGTTTTTTTTTAAACAGCAAACCGAACTTTGCACTCAAACACTCATTTTCCCAGAAAAAAGTTTGCATGCTAATTTAGTTTTTTTGTCTGCATAACAAGTGGTCCTGAATACACAAAAATTGGATTTTTTTCCATTTCTCTGGATAACTTTTTAAAAAAGTCTACAAACTCCTTTTTTTGGTATGGCATGCTTATATATGCCTTGATCAATGTTTTATAATTTTAAATTTCTAATTTTATAAACAATCATCTTTGAAAAATTGTGCCAAAATTTAAAAGTTTAATATTTTCAGTATAAAATTTGTGAAGAAAACTCTTACACAATTAGAGTCTTTTCCAATGCATTGTAAAGGCCAGACGTCAGCCCTTTGCTGACTCTAGTTTTGAGTAATCCGTGTGTTTAGTCACTTATTCGGTCACGAACACATCCCAAAAGTTTTTAGAAATAAAATTTTAGGAAAATCCTTTTTTTGCTTATGATAAAATTTTTTCCTACAGCTTCCATTCATGAAAAATGCTCATCTTAAAGTTTTCTTAACGTTTTCTGTATCTATCGAATTGTAGGAAAATGTATGATGAGCATTCGTTCATAAATGAAAATTGTAGGACAAGCATTTTTGGTCAACCTAGGATAGTAGGTACAGGTATAACAAATTTTGTTTGTTGTTCTTCCATTTTTCGTAAATCGGTATCCTTAAAGTTATTTATTTTGTTCCAATCCGCCTTCGATCCGGCATTAATTTCATTCATCTGCTGATTATATAATCGGTCAATATTAACACAAATGGCCTGGTTTTATTGGCTTGCTTTGAGGATTTTCAGATTTCTCTTAGATTTTTAAATACTCAATTCTGATTGGCTGAAAATAAGCCAAAACAAAATTCAAGCATTCGATCCCTCCTGCATGAGGGACGCCACCACCTTTGTCATATCTCAACGTATGATCTTCTAATTCTCGAATCAAAATGGATCGATAAACTAATATTCTAATGCGCAGCGAAATAAAACAACTAGCTTTATCCAACGTTTAATTATGGTGTGACCGTTCGTTCGGTCATCATTCGAGAGAAGGTCTCTCGAGGTCGACCAACCGGCCACATATATGATTATAATATAAATCGATCGCGTAGCATAATTAACATGCATAAATATATATCTAAATTTAGCCGATCCATCCCGGATGACATTCCCTCTCGACAAAACTTAATTTTACTAATTATAAATATAAGTTGAGTTTTAGGGTCCCCGTGGGACCTTTTAAATTTTTTGATTTTTCAGTCCCCATGGAACCTTAAAAGTTTTTCTTTTTCTTCACTTGTTTCCATCTTTTGGTAATTCATCTTCCAGTTTGTTATGCTCCTCATCTTCCTGCATTTCAGTGTCATCCGTTTTCTTCTGCGTGTCCATGTTTTTGACGAATGGGATATCGTTGTTGTTTTCAACGTTTTCGTCCCCCGTTGGTGACGCCAGGTCCACCACTTCTGTCAGTTTGGCACATTGTTTTGGGCTGATGGCCTTAATGAATTTTAGGCAAGCTTGGTACTTTAGGGTTTTGTCCGTGAAGCCCATCTCTTGTATTAGTGACTTCAGACGTGGGTATTAAGATTTGGGCTGATAAGGTGGCGAGTCTACTTCAAAGCGAAACTCTTTTTATTTTTGTATCTCGTTGCTTTCAGTTTATTTATATCGTTGATTGTGTTGATGGGTACGGCATTTCCAAATGCATTTGTAAGTGCCGATTGGCGGTTACGAGTCGATTTTCTTTTGAGGTGCCAGTGCTGGTGGTGTACTCTTCGGGTATTGTCGTTTTGGCGAAGAAGCTACATCTTCCGAAGATGTGATGGATCGGCCGTCGTCGGAATGGCTGGTTGGTTACTGTTTTTTTCTTCTCTAATGTATCGTCTGTTCGTAGGCTCAATTCTCTTGTGGTTTGGAGTTTCTGTGTTGGGCGTCCCGCAAATCTTTTGCCCGTTGCTTTTGCCTTTCGCTTTGTTCGGCTGCTCGTTTGTTGCATTAGTGTCTGCTTCTTTATTTAGTTCACTGGCACACCCGTGTTCTCGTCCTCCTCGAACATTGCGTGTTGTGGCGCAATGGGATTCTCTATGTCTAAAATTTTTAGACATGGTCAAGATCTCCGCGCCGACTTATACGCGACATAATCACTAAGACGTCAGAGTTTTGTCAGAGTAAATGTCAGAGTTTTTCCTTCAACCGTTTTATATCTTTGTTCAAAGGTTTTTCGGATTTTTCACTTTCGTTGCTATTCAAATGGTATTTGGTGCCACCTGCTCTATGCATTTCTTATTATGTGCGTCTATTGTTCTCTATACCCCTTTATATCTTAGCTTAAGCTTATCTTTGGCCAATTCTATAACTTTAGGAATTGCACCTATTTTTTGTTGTGGTGTAGAGTTTGCTTTTTGTAGTTTTTTTTGGCCTTTGTGGGCTTGTTTTCCCCTTTTCTGTGATTGAAACCTCGGCCTCCGACCATCTTTGTAGATCATGCATGATCTTTGCGGGTAAAGGCGTCTCTGTGAGGTTCTATCTATCTAAACGTCTCAATGAGTGGGCGGAGTTTGCGGTCTTTTTTCGTGGCAGCGGTGATAAAGCGTACTCGCAGTACAAATTGGAGATTTTCCCGAAGAGGGGCGTGTCCTCTTCTGCTTCGGTCGTGCTTGTGGCCTTTACCAGGGTTGCAACCAGTCCCTCCGTAACTAGTTTGTGGCTGGCTTCTAGCGATGAGTTCTTCGACATCGTTGGGGGTGCCTCGTTGTGTCTCCTCTCTTCTTGTATTGTTTTAGCTGGGTCCACGCGGCTCACCCAGATTTCATCATTGGATTTTCGTTGTTCCCCAGAAAGTTTCGTTTGTGTAGCTGTTGCGGTTGTTTCGTTTTCCGTCTGGCATTATTTCGTCTCTGGATGGTCGGTGTTCTTTTTGTGCTCCGTTTGGCTGGTTTGTACTGTCTGATTGTCACTGAAAAAGATCTTTGGGAAATTGGATTTCTTTCTGGTTTCTTCAGCCTTCTTTTGTGCAATCACTTCTCCTGCATCGTGAATCTTGGCCGTATCTAGTTTGCTGAGTGTTTGGGCGAGCTCATGTTCACCTTTTTCCTTTTTGTGGGTGGCCTTTTATGCCATCGAGGATCGGAGAGATTTTCCTACCTGTCTGATGATCCTTGGTGACCCAGTGTTTTGTCCTTTGGATCGGTGTTTTTCAGTTCCGTTGATATGGAACCTCCTTTGAGTCCTCACGTTTCTGGTCGTCTGCTCATTGTGAATCGATGGATGAAATTGACTGTTTTATGAACTGATTTGCTGGTTGAGAGAGAGAGGGAGCTGACTGTTTGTTGGCGAATTTTGAGTGAAACTGAATTTGATTGTGAGTTTGCAACTGACCGCGTGCGGAATGTTTGGAAATGTTCGGTTGTTAATTGAGTGTTTGAGTTAGCATCTAATAACCCTTTAGTTTTCGCGCGTTTTTTGATCAGCTCATACGGTGCTTTGTTTTAATTGGCCAGATTATTTAGAATGACGTTGTCAATCAATTCGAGGTTATTTATGAATGCAATAATTGGCGCTACATAAAAGTTCTCATCATATTTGCTAGGGTGTATTGCCAATCTAACTGGATTCCTGGACATATAGTCCACTAGTGCCCGCGAGGTGTTTGATATCAAAATGGAATGGTATAAGGCCATCAATCGACCGGGTGAGCCGGCTTTGGCTTGTTTTTGATCTTTCGCTTGCATTTAAAGCGCTGATTAAAGCTTGATGATCTGTAAGGACGGTGAAATGTTTTCCATAAAGATAGTATTTGAAGTGTTCAATTGCCCAAACTATCCATAATAGTTCTAGTTCGTTTACCGAGGAGATTAGGAAGCATGATGCATACGCTAAGGCTATCCGATTCTCTGGTGAATATTGTTAAATGCTGCCCCTAATCCTGTGTTCGATGCGTCGCAGACTATGCGAGTTTCTAATTGTTGATCAAAATATTTATTTTGTGTTATTTCAGCTACTTATTTTAATATATTCTTGAAAGCTGTGTTGTGTTCTGTTGACCAGTCAAGTAGTTTTCCCTTTTCTGTGTTTTTAGTAGTGGGAGTAGGGCGGCGGCTGCTTGGGCTAAATTTGGTATACATCGCATGAGTGGTGTATTGAACCCATAAAACTCTGTAATTGTTTAGATGTTTTTGGTGCTGAGATTTTTTCTATTGCCTCAGTTTTCTTATTGAGCGGTGTTGTTCCTTCGCTAGTGATGTTAAACCCTAAGCACTCAATCTGCTTACAAGCGAAATTACAGTTCTCAAGTAATATTGCAAGGTTTTATTCGTCTAATCTTTCCAAAACGGCTTTTAGCTTCTGTTGGTGCAATTCTGTAGACCCTTTTGCGACTATCAGTATGTCGTCTTAGTATACATATGCGCTCGTGCAGTTTGTTAAGGTTAAGTCAACTGCTTTTTGAAATTCAGCTGGCATATCCGTGAGGCCGTAAAATCCTGACTGCAATTGATACGTTCCCGTCGCGTTGCCACCAATTAGACTGAAATTGCTTTGTTCGCGCGTTGATTGATCCAACGGGATTTGAGAGAATGCGTAACGAAGATCAAGTTTCGAAAACATAGTCTGTTTTGTTTTGTCTAATTTAACGACTTGGGCGATGTGCTCCAGCAATAAATGGATGTTACGCATTTGATATTTGTTTTTGTGAATAAGTTTAGTGGTTTTCTTGGAATCCAACGCGAGTTTTACTGTTGGATCTTTTTTCTTTGTTATGACAATTGGACTGATAAATTGTCCATCGGAACACTTGTCTAATTTGATCAGGTTATTCTGGTCAATTAATTTGTTTGATTCCCCTTCCACACGTTCATGGAGATGTATTGGAATGCGTCGACCTTTCTGTTGAATCGGTACGAGCTCTTTAATGAGCTTTGTTCTCATTGTGGGATTTGTGGATTTTCCGATACGTACGCATACTTGTTGAAAGTTATCTTCGACCCATTGTTTAATTTCCGGATCAGACTCTTCTTGTTCTCGGATATCATGTACATTTTGTTTGTGTTGTTCTTGGATTAGTTTGATGCCAATCTGCGGTAAGATATTGCGTTCTATAATATTTGAGTTTTTATCATCTACCACGATGAAATGAGCTGAATGTATTTTCCAGCCTCCTGACTCGATAATTATGATCAATCTTCCCTTCGGAATGATCATTTCGCCATTGTAGCACGCTAGGTTCCGTGCGTTGTCTCCCGTTGGAATGGTTTTGAATAGTGCCTTTTTGTTGTATTGTTGAACTTGATATTCAGTACTGAACTTGGTATTGTAGTACTTGTGTTTTTTATTTCAAATGATTCTGCAATTGCCATAACCAAAAACTTGACTATTTGATAATCGTCCCAAGCATTGCTTGAAGTAAATTCAGCGATTGCCACTTGGTCGATTTCAGTTTCTTGACTTTCAGTTTCCAGTTCCTCCTGTCGATCTTCTTGTGTGTCTTCTAAGTAGTTTACGTGTAACCCCGCTTGGCGCATTTTGAGCAAATTTCATCTTTTGCGTGGCAGGACTGTGAATGGTTTTGGTTACACTGATTTCAACATTTATAACACTGTTTTTAACTATTTATGTTGGTATTCTTTTGCTGTCCTCTTGCGTTTTGCGATCCGCGTGGGAGAGGTCGCCCCCGCCCGCCTCGACCTCTTTATGTGTTTGGAGTAGTTATAGCGGCCCCGCGGGTTTATGTAGATGACCGGTTCTTGTTTTGGCGTAAACTTATGTCCTCCGAAAGGATTTGATGTCATTGCACGACTGTGTTCAATTTCCTTTTTCTCGACGTATTGCGTATTCGTACACATCTTGTGGGCTCCTTGTTTGTGCCAAAAATTCTTCTGCGATTTTGCCATTGATCATGTATACTGTGAACATGTCTCTGACCCATTCGTGTACTCGGTCGCCGCTGTCGGCTCGTCACGCTAGTTCAACGAGATCCGAATGAAATTGTTCTAAACTTTCTGTTTTCTTTTGTTTCCTGCAGATGAAATTGCATCTTTCAAAAGCGATTCTCCTAGTTGTCACAATTATCCTCGATTGTTGTTATCAGTTATTGTGTTGTGACGTTATGTATTTCCAAATTAGGTCTTTTCTGTTGTATCTGTTTTTGTCCTTCCGCTCCTAAACATAAGAACAGGTAGCTGCGCACTTTTGCGTCGGCTTCGTCCCATCTGAATAAATTGCAAAGTACTCCTTTCTCCCGGGCTTTTATAACGTTTTTCTCCCCACCAACTCTTTTCTTTTGGTTTCTGACCTTTCTGTTCTTCTTTTGTGCCTCGGTTTCTCCCGTGATTTCAACTTCGTAAACTGGCTCTGACGGTTCGACTAGCTGTGGTCTGGCTCTCAGTAGATTTGCACCTATATCCCATCCTTTGCAAATACAGCCATTTCCAAGGTTGCTGCCCACTTAGACCACTCTAGTGGTGGTTCGACAGATGCCTTCTGCCAGAACGGGTTAATGTTTAGTGGGTTTTTGGAGTATTCTGCTGACTGCGCCATGTCATACCTCAACGTATGATCTTCTAATTCTGGAATACGAATGGATCGATAAACTAATATTCTAATAAGCAGCGAGATAAAACAACTAACTTTAGCCAACGTTTAATTGTGGTCTGACCGTTCGTTCGGTCATCATTCGAGAGAAGGTCTCTCAAGGTCGACCAACCGGCCACATGTATGATTATAACATAAATCGCGTTGCATAAATAATATGTCGGATGACAACCTTAAAGCGGCATTTACCTATTTTAAAGCGGCATTCATCTATTTTAAAGGTGCAGCACATAATTGCTTTGGATTTGTGTCAGATGATATCTCTGAGGTGATCAGATCTGCATTCAGCCACAAAATTAATGGAGACTGAATTCAAAATCTAGTTCAAAAAACGATTATTCGAAGTTACCCATCAACCTTAATAGTTCATCTACTGTTCATTTGCGAACAAAATCAGATCCTAAGTATAGTACCTCTATGTTTCACTGTCCAAAACTTAGCAGCTGGTACTGGGTGTAGTCCCTCTTCTGCTCTTACTTCTGTTTCCGAGGCTGGTCGCGGGGATAGTCCGCTACTACTCTGACTTCTGCTTCAGAGGCTGGTCGCGGAAACAGTCCACCTACTACTCTGACTTCTGCTTCAGAGGCTGGTCGCGGAAACAGTCCACCTACTACTCTGACTTCTGCTTCAGAGGCTGGTCGCGGAAACAGTCCCCTCACTACTCTGACTTCTGCTTCCGAGGCTGGTCGCGGAAACAGTCCCCCTACTACTCTGAATTCTGCTTCCGACGCTGATCGCGAAATTGGTCGCGGGTACTTCCCTTCTAAGTTTATTCCATAAGTCTTCGATTCGAATTTAGTAAAAGGGCCGTCAAAACGATATATACCGAGCGATTCTTGAATCGCCATGCAAAAAGCAACTGCAACAATTTTGGTTAAGATATTACGCATTTTATTTTTGCTTTGTTTTGCTAAAGCAGATTATAAGCTTGAGTTTGACTTTTAAAAAGTTTGAAAAAATTTTAAAAGTACTTCCAAATCATGTCTATTTAAACTTATCAGATCAATTGCTTAAGCAGCGTGTAAAGTTCACAATATGTTTTATCGATTTTATGTAGATGTCAGTTAGCTTCCATTAAGTTAATTTCCTCTTTAAAAAAATTCCTTCAATAATTCGCTGTCAAAATGATTGTTTTGCTGTTCAGTTTTTGATTAGTCCAAGTCAAGTTTCAGTTCCTTGCTCGACTAGTCAATTTCAAAATGTTTTTCTAGTTTTTTTACTCTCTCTGTCAAAGCTTCTACGGTCATAGTTTTGATTCAAAGCTGCGCTTTTTTCAAACTGAATTAATGAATTGTAAAACTCCGGAACGGTTTTATCATCATTTGAGCATAAAAACTGCTTCAAAGAAAAATAATGAAACGAAAAAACAGTATGAACTCAAAAACCCGAAAATATAGTTGTCTTTTATTTTCATTATTTGCCAACTTTCATTATATTAAAGTTTTTCGAGTTCATCAGATATTTTAAGTTTGTCAATTTTTTAGATAAAACTGTTACCATTTTTGTAACAATTCTTACTTCTGCTATCAGAATATACACTTCTACCTTAACTTGCCTTATGAATACCCTATTATGAACACCCTTTTCTCGTCAGCTGCTGAGTTTAGGCTTGATTATTTGTGTATCTAAGTTTTTTTTATCAATTGTATCTAAATTGAATTCACTTGGTAACACTTATGGGTTCGTTAGCCGTATCTTTATTACAGATCTATAGAGTGTTAAACGATTAGTAAAAATAAGTAACATGACCCATTGCTAAAAATTATAATTTCGTTTGTATAAATTCAAAGAAAAAATAACCCATTGCGGTGCAAATAGCACATAATCGCATCACTTAATGTGGTAGCCAGTAAAAACAGAAGAAATGTCAAAGAAAAGAATGGGGTTCTAAAAAGTAGAATGTATCTGTATCTAAATATAAATTTGTTTAAATTGGTTCGCTTTTAATTTTAGCAGGGAAAATGCTGCAAAATAATGTAACTCTCATAGTTATGTTAGAAAAAAGAAGCAAAACGTTTTATTCTAAGAATTAAAAAAAATTCAAAATAAAAAATGTGTAAACCCAAGTTTTTCGTTCAAAGTTTCCTTGAAAAATGTAAGAAACTCGATTACTAAGAAGAATTCCACAGTCATTTTGGGCCCGAACAAAAAATGACCAAATTTGATTTTCGTTGATAAAAAATTATCAAAAATATTGCAAGAAGTCCCACAAAACACTCTAGAAATCCCAAAAATATATTAAACAGTATACCATCTTGCCAGAATTAGTAATTATCGATCGTGAAGTCGGGTTGATATCTGCACTTCGAGAACATTTTCAAGTTTCGGCTTATTCTGACTATAAATTTTGACATGAACGGCGTGGCGTGTACAAGACGGACAAGTTCTGAAGATAATCCAAAAAACTTTCAGTCTAGCAAAAACACTTGTCAATACACAGCATGACGTTGCCTTAATATCAAGGTTAAAAATTGAATAAGAAAACTGACTCTTGTGAAACTGACTCTTGTGAAATATCTAATAGTTTTTGGAAAATTTCAATTTTGGGGTGAAAACTTTTGGTTTTATGGAATGACTTGGAATGTTCCATACAAATTCGAAAATCAATATTGAGCAAAAAATAGAACAGGGAATGGAACAGTCTTAGTAGAATCCAAAAATGAATTTTTTGGACTGTTAAAAAATTCGAGCTTGTAAAACCTGGAGTCAAGTGCACATAGGCGAAATTTTTTGCCTGCTGAACAAACATTTTCATGAGCTGGATACACAGATTTATGTTTAAAAAAAATTTTCTGGGCCTCAAACTCTGATTTAAACTTAATGGTACGGAATTGATCTATTCTGCAGAAAAACAGAAAAAAATAATAACATGTAAGCAACTTACTCAACTTGTGTTTGGTTTTTCATTTCTTTTGTAACAAAGATAAGTCAGGTTTATCCTTTTGATTTATCTGTTTATTTGAATTTCAGTTTTGTGTTGTTTTTGGCTCTTAGACAATTTTTGCACATAGATCATTAAATTTATTGCTCCGCATCCGCTAATTTTTCCATGATCTTAAAAAAAAATTTTTGTCCTGCGTGCCTGGAGATATCTAACAGCGTAACGTGCTGCATCAAAAGTATCAAGTATCGTGCTGTATCGCAAAAGTTGCAAGTTGCAAAAAACACGTTAGGAAGTGAAGTAGTTTTTCCTTCCTGTTTGCTTTTATCTTTAGTGCAAAAAAAACCTACTCCGTTTGACCAAACTTTCTCATCATAAAATTTCTTTACTTGGAACAACTTTTTTTTCATACAACGCTATATAAAACTCATCTTACAAAAACTATTTAAAATGTTTTTCGATCAAATTTTTTGATTCAAACAATTTATAACATTTTTACATAAATTAACTTCTCAGTTTATTTTAGTTTCTTTAAACTAGTTTTGCTAAGCGCTCAAATTAGTGTTTTTCACCATAGTTTTTAAGCAAATGTATAATTTTCACCATATACATTAGGTTTTGTCTTATTCAATTTGAAGTACATAATTCTAAAAAAATTGATTTGCTCTCGATTTAAGTACTGCGGTTTAAAAGATAAAAAAAGATTTTTTTAAGGAATAATTTAGTTTAAATTAAATTTTGAATTTTAAAAAAAAGAAAAAACTCTAAGCTATATGAAGTACAAAGCGATATGCTCAACATTTAGCAAAGTTTTAAATAGACTAAGGAGCAAGCCTCAATCCAATTTGGAACCATTTCTAGGTCAGATTGAGTATCCGCTCTCGTGCTAACAGCGCGAAACGACTTATATTGCGCGTTACTTCTCCCAATTTCGCCCAATTGGCTGCTCTTTGCTCTTTCTCCCCTACTATATTTACTACGTGTAAAATTATTGCTCACAATATCCAATTGTTATGAAAATTGAAACAGCAGCCAAGTTTGCAATCTTTAAAACCCATAACTTTAGAAGAAAAGCAATCACAGGTGAATGATCTGTTCAAATTTAAGCTTTGCACAACAATACTTTTTGAATGTTATTAGAAATTTCCGTAAAAGTTTGCTAGCTAAAGTCAAAGTTTGTCTGGAGAAAATTCACCACCCTAAGCAAAACTATTTGTAATGTTTTTTGCAAATTCTTGGAGCAATAACAAACTATTTCTAACTGGTATTTCTGCGGATGAATTGTGCTGTTTTGAACAATCATTAAGGAAATCGTCCACGATGAGGGAGTCTAATTAGTTTGAACTCCTGTGCTTCTTTGATGTCTTCAATATTTTTAGATGACCCTTTTATGCCTTTCATGCAAACATTTTTTCTTTCCTCTGTTTTCATTAAACATTACGAGGCCAAACTGTGCATTTTGTGCCTTGTAAGCGGATTCCGCAACAAGGACGCTCCTTTTGATCTTCTTTTGTTCTTTACTTTCCTTTGATCGTTCCGACAAAATTTTCACATGTTTAAAGACTTGTCTCTGAAATCCAGGAACATACAGACACAAAATTGTGCTCCTATCCAGTGCACAGTTTGGCCTCATAATGAAAGGAGTTTTAATTTTTTTCATTATACAATATAAAATCTAGTTGTTGCGTGTAATCTGTTTCACTGCCAGGCTGACGCAATTTCAAGACTGCTAACAAATACAGTCTTCAATTTTGCCCAATTTTTATTAGTCATAACTCGCCTTGAGCTCCTCCTATAGATTCTTTTTGTTCATAATGGTTCCCGAGGCAAAAATAATCCATCATTATCCATTGCAGATGTAAAATTCTACAATTCAGACCGCTATCTTGATTATTTGTCCTTTTTATTGATTATTCTTGAAAAAATACTCCCTTATAATACATTATAATCGAATGTTATCCATTAGTTTTGGCACTGAAATCGATTGTTTTTGTCTCGATAATTCAATACAAATTATTGTTTTCGAATTCTAAATTCATTACAATTCATTAATTATTGTCCGTTTTTTCTTAGAACGACAATCGATTATTTTGCAGAAATTTTGCAAATTTTTTCAAATTTCGCTGGAAGTTCAAAGCCACAATTTTTACAGTTGGACCAAACAAAATAGTTAAAAATCACACACGTTCAACCAAACTCATCCCCGTGTAATTAACAACCACAATACACTCCCCTCCCCCCAAGTTCACAGTTTACCCGCTCGTAATAGGGGGTGAGAAAAACCTATGACGTGGGCACTTATTCAAGTCACTACCTCCCAAGTTTTTAACCGCGGGGGGATGGGGGTTGTGAACTAGAGGGGGAATAAACTGTTGAGGGGGTAAAAAAACTTGAGGTAGTAAACTTGGGAGGGGTTAAACTGATTAAACTGATGGGGTTAATCATTAACACCCACTACCCCTGTTGTACGAGGAAAGAATCCCCATCAACCACCCCCCCCCCCTGATGAATGGCGGTTGTGTTAAAAACTGTTAACGTGTTAAGCGTAATGGAATTAAAGTGTTAATGGATTATGTTGACATAAAAATTTTTTTTGATTATAATCCATTTTTTTTCGATTATAATAATTCAGTTTGTAGTTTTATATAACCGATGATGATCCATGGAGGCTCCAAGCGAGAAAATTCTGATTTCTGAAAAAATTAAGTGAGAAAACAACCGAAATAGGTTTTTAATTTTTTTTTTGAGAAAAATAAATACTTTAAAATAGTGACTTGAAAACGCGTAAGCTCAATGTTTTTTATCGCGTGTAAGTTTTCTACTTAAATGGTAGCCATCAGATATTGAAAATCTGGCTCAAACTCGGTAGACATTTACTAGGCTTGGTTTTGGACCAAGTTAGTATCCTCATTTCCCCCAAAAACGTTTAGGGGGGAGGATGTTAAGTTGGTTCTGACTTCGAAATTTCAGCCAAAGAGAAGAGAGCATTTTAGACGAAGCGTTTATCAATATTGATTTAAACTAAAAGCTGGTGTGAAGGATATTTGCTTAGGGTCTATTTGTTGTGGAAAATGTTACCTTGATCCTTAGTTTTTGTTCGTTTTGTCTATCCTCTCCTAGAAATAAATTCGTTTAGAGAGAACTTGTAATCAATAAATTGAGTTCTGCGAGTTAGTTGGAGATGAGAATACAAGTACTAAACTCAGTTGAGATAAAAACTCTTTTTTTTTGATAAATTCACAAAAATAATGCTTCGACTAACATATGTCTTTTCAGCTGAACAAATTTAAAATGCTTTGAGTTCAACAAAGTTCAGCAGTATCCTGGTCTACAAACAACAGTCCAAATCCAACGTTGGTATTCAGACACTCTAGTGCTCACTGAGTCTCCTTGACATCCTGATTCGCCAATACTGATCACTCCGTATAGACAAACGGGACTTAATTGGGATCAATCACAATCAATATTTTGTTAAGAAGATATATTTCTAAAATATTATGCATTCGTTCATTTTTGTGCCGAGTTTCGACGTAATATTTGTGTTTGGTGCCCTGGGGTCTGAATAATCAAAAATCTTCACACGCCACAGTTTTTACGAACTTTGTCAGTCGCCAACTTGGTCAGTTTGGGTTTCTTAGTTTGGCCTAAAACTTTGTCAAAAATTGAGTTCGGTGGATTGATTTGATGAAAATGAAAAAAAAAATAGTTAAAAAAAAAGAAAATTTTTTTTTCATGAGTTTGCCAAAAAACTACAACACCCTTAAAGAGGAGTTGAAACTCCCTATATCTGAAACATTTGATAAACATTTCACAATACTTTTTGCCCTTAAAGCTAAAATATTGATTGACACTTAAGCTTGGACTAAACCAGGAAACAGTTTTTTAAAACAAATGATTTGAAAAATCAACAAATTACAAGAAAAATATGTTCAAGAAGCAATGTTTGTAGATTTTTGAGATTCAGATTTTTTGTTTGAGTTGCGGCTTAAGTAGTTTCAGGAACAGTTGAAGTTACTCAATTGCGGTTTAAACTTAGGGTTTTCTTTGTATCCAAATAAAAATAAATTTAAGCTGCAATTGAGTAATTTCAACTGTTCCTGAAGCTTTAATTTCAACTGCTCCTGAGCCGCAACTCAATCAAAAAATGTAAACCTCAAAACTCTACAAGTATTGCAAGATTTTTTTGAACCTGACAATTTTTTTGCTAAAGTGCTCGAAATGGTTGTTCTAGAACAATTGACAGAACAAGTCACAGTGACCAAAATAAACGATCCGTAACAATAAGCTTTAAGAAAGTTTTTTGTTGACTGAAGCAGCCACGTTAAAAACGTTTCATGACAATTTGAAAAAAAGTCGAAAAAATAATTTGATACCAGAGACAAATTGTTTTTTTTTGTCAAATTGGTTTTTGAGCTTGATTGAGTCAAAAGCTTTAAGCGGGCTCATTAAAAAAAACTCAGCGCAAAAATTTTTTAGATCGCGCAAAAAATAGGTTTATTGGCACAATGTTTTGACTCAATGCCGTCATGCGCTAATAGCAAAATGGGAACTAATCTAATTCCGAACCCTCTTACTTTCACAAAAACATGTTAGTTATGAAAAAAAATTTTGTGTTCGCCATAGAAGGCAACAATGCTGTTTCAAACTCAATTTTTTCTAAACTGTTCACACTTTCAGAAAGTTTGTCCAGCAATTTCCAGAAAAAGTTTGCGTTTCAACCAAAAAAACTTTTTAATACCTTGCGCTTTTAAGTTTTTAATCCTTTGATTTATCCAACGGAGAGTGAGGTGAAAAAACGTTTCATGCGCTGTTAAAAAAATTTTAAGTGAGAAAAAATATATACTTTCGGTGATAACATTCCACAAGTTGCCTTTTTCTTAAGCTGAAACGTGGTCGGCAAAGCTTTACATCAGACGCTGAAAACTGCAGTTTTCAGGTCTCAAATACTGCGGCCAACTTATGATAACGTCAAAAAAAAATAAGGTAACGCTTTTTTTGGTCAATTAGCTTAAATGAAAAGAAAAACATAATTTTTTGTGGATTTTATGAAAAAAATCAATCGATTACATTGGAACAAAAAATTTTATAATCAATTAAATCGGAATTTGATGAAACCCAAAGTTTGGCACACACACCCACAATCACACCCTCACACATCCTTTCACATCGCCCATACCCTTCCACACCCCCACTTTATCTTCGCTAATCCTCACTTTATCGGGTCTCCCAGTTTACCACCCTAAGATTGTACCAATTTCAGTAACCACCCCCAACGAGGGGTCGGATTTGGCCTAAGGGAAGGCTAAACCAAGGAGAGGGACAAGGAGGGAAGGGCGGACATAAATTAAATATGGGAGGGTGCAAAAAGGCAGTAAAACTTGAGAAACTTACAAAGCGTTTGAAGAGAAAGTATTGAAAAAAGATTAGAGCTTTTTTATGCTTAAAAAGTTTCTATCACTTTTTCCATTTAAAAATATTGTGTGAAACCAATATCAACTGTCAATTTCTAAAAAAAACACTGCGTTTCTGAAAATTTTTAGAAAATAATTATAATTCATTGTAATTGATTAGAAGCGATTAAAACTGACTTTTGTGAAGACCGACAATGAAAAATTATCATGATCGACTTCGATTCATGAAACTGCAGAGAGGTAAATACTTCAAACTCAATACTGATGTCCATGACTACCTGTAAAAAAAACAATCATTGTTTAAAACAAGGATAGCCAGTTGCTGTGCAAGTAGCACAGAAAGTTCCGACACATTCGTAAAGCAACAACAAAAAAAGTATTCTTTCCCTCGGTTAGTCTAATTTTTTGTGATGGTAATTAAATGATTCAGAAAAAAAAACGGCTACAGGTGCCTTCAAAAAACAAAGATACAACAAATGAGAAAAAAATACAAAAGATTTTCTAAAATTGTTTTTAAATTGTTTTGAGATTTTGTTGAAGCGCTGAAAAAGAAGCTTCCAAATTCGGTTTCGAATTAAAAACAATTGATTATGCAAATCAATTGTTTTTAGCGTAAATGGCCAATTTCGAAAAATAACGAGAGTTACTCGCTCCAAACTGGACAGAAGCTCAAAATATTAAGCTCAAAATATTTTTTCTCGACAATGGAATACTTTTTTGAATTTTTTAAAAGTCCTTTGAATTAAGACTGAAACGGCTTGAACGTGATGTATTACTCGACCCAGTCCAATAACTATACGTGGTACCTGATTTTGCCTGGGAACGAAAACTAAACCCACTGGAATACATAGTTACTCCCCATTTTCAATGGTCGGAACATTAGGGCGGTTAAATGCTTAGCCAAAAAATAATATATCTACAAGAGTAAAGTTAATAAGATTTTGATTGATCCCTTTTTCGCTGGTCTGAAATGAATAAAGGTCCTCCCGAATCGCCGCTGCAAACTGAAGATTGAGATGAAACTGACGTACTTTGTACACATATTTGCTTGTTTCTTCTCACAAAAGTAAAAATACAAGATGCCCAGAGCTCCTTATAGAGTTTTCTTCCTTGTTTTTAATGCGTTCTTTGTGAGATATTTACATAAAAATATACTTAGAAAAAAAACCTAATTAAATCTTATAATGATGGCTCGCGTAAGACGAAGTCATGTCTGTGTGCTTTTAGTGGTGTCTAAATTAGAATTTTCCAGACTCTAAATTATTAGGAAAAAGAGTTTTTTCGACTATTGGTTGAAAATTTTTTGATAATTTTCCGACTGCAGATTGTATTAGTTTCCCAGACACTCTTCCTTTAAAAAACTGATAAAGTAACAAAGAAAATAGGGATAAA
The DNA here is from genome assembly GCF_963678635.1 of Symsagittifera roscoffensis. Lineage (NCBI taxonomy): Eukaryota > Metazoa > Xenacoelomorpha > Acoela > Convolutidae > Symsagittifera > Symsagittifera roscoffensis. Next base: position 7,964,264 of record NC_087067.1, read on the forward strand.
TAATTTTAGGCGCAGCGCCAAGTAAAATTAACTTATTGTGAGTGAATGAGTTGGAAAATCTGAAAATATGGTACCTATCGCAAAACTCAGGCTGAAGAAAAGGTTAACACATAAAAATCAAAAGAGTAACAGTTTCCCATACAATTCATACATTAAAAACTTTGTATGAAATTTCATGACTAGTATTTTTTTTAAATGAGAATAGTATGTGTGCCTTTGTTCATCTTATAAAGTTTATGACAAACATTTACCCTCTAGAAAAATTTAGGGCCAGCAGTTTTCAAAAATCACAAAATGGCAGATTTTATCGATCTCACTTTTATTTCTATCAATGACTGTGTTTTTTTCAAACGCAGTAACTCATAAATAATGAATTGCTCATAAGTTAGAACGACATTTGATAATTAAGAAATCTGCAATACCAAATTAAGTAATAAAGCAAAAACAACCTACAAAGCAAAATGTGAAAAAAAAATCTCCTTTGTGATTCTTAAATAAAAAGTTTTTTTTTTCAATCAAAACTACATTACGGGGCCAAAACTGTGTATTTTGAGAATTGTAAGCAAATTCCGCAACAAAGACGCGCTTTTTCTTCTTCGTTTATTCTTTCTTTTTCTTTGATCGTTCCGACAAAGTTTTAACATGTTTAAATTTTAGAGTTTCGCTTTAATCTTAAAGCAAACTGTAGGCCTATCCTGGATTCCAGAGACCTACAAACACCAGAATATGGACCTATCTAGTCCAAGTTTGACCTCGTGATGTAAAACTTGAGTTTGAGTAGACGACCTTTCGAGTGGAAGAAATGTCTTATTCGTTCAAAAAGAAGAAAACTCAATTCTCAAAATGAAACTGTTTTTTTTGATCAGATGATTAAATTTGGTCCAGAAAAAAACTTTATAAATTTTTTGTGCAGTTGTGAAGTTTAAGCATTTTTTAAGTTTTTTAATTTCATATAAAACTGGTAGTCGTACAATTCGCAAAGCAAAGTAAAAATGTCTGGAAAAGTGTGATTATCGTGTTTTTTTTGTCCGTGGATGCAATCCGGGACTGCTATCGCCCTCAAAAAAAAATCAAAGTGCATCAATATTTTAAGGTTTTTTCCTGAAAAAAAAACAAAGAAAAAATCAGCAAGACCTACAAAAAGAGTCTTCACTACGTTCATTACAATTAATGAGAAAAAAATTGTTTGAGCGTATAATGAGTTTAAAAAACGAATAAAATGAATAAGGAGAAAAAAAGCTGTATTTGACCCCTCAGTTCTTTTTCAGTTGGAACATTTATTTATTTGCGTCTAAATCTCTTAATTGTGTCGACTCAAACAAAAAAAAAATGTAAGAAACGTATTGTGAAAATCATTTGAGAAATCTCATATAAAAAACAGGTTTGTCAAAAAATTTTTTCACACAATTGCTTCCTATGGAAAATGCTTAAGAAATTAAAATCACATGATACGCATTTTTGCCATAGAACAAAATTGTATGATAAGCAGTTTTGCATACAATAGAACTGTATAGCAAGCATTTTTTTCATGAAATTTTTTCAGTTCGTTTCGAACTTGTGATTTGCTTTAAAAACAAAAGCTGAAAAATATCCCAAATGAGAACATCAACAAGCAGGTTAGATGGCCTTAAAATGGAAGATAAACCTCCATATTGCTAGATGCCAAGTCAGATAAACAGTAGATTTTAACTTGAAATTTTTTGTATATGCCTACAAGGCCTCTGATTCGAAAAATTCAGATGTTGAAAATAGTGGACTGTTTCTCGGTTACATTTAGGTTAAATCTTTTCATGTACAACTAAAAAGTGCAAACTCTGCCATCACAGTGAACCTTCAATTAGACCCTTGATTCTTCAAGCCGAAAGGACTTCAAGCCGAAAATTAAACTTTACAAGCACCTCAAATCATTTTTTTCATCAGTAAAACGTTGCTTGTCAAAATTGTAGGCTATTTAACTCCATAAAAAGCGTTATTTATGACAATGAATCACTTGGGATTGGCATCCGTTAATAATATCAGCCGGTTTTTGAAATGCATAAATTATAAACAAGAAAATTACCTTCAACCGTGTTTTATTTTTCAACTTTCCTAAACACCATTTGGAGGCTTAAATTTTGTGACAACGCTAATAATTACCGAATAGAGACCATGAAATTGAGAAATTCCTCGAAAAAATTTTCAAATTAATCATATTTCATGACTTAGAGAGAAAATTTTTGGCCTAATTTTACGATTCGGCTTGAAGTCCCGTCGACTTGATGTCCGGCACCCGATTCTTTTATGCATAAAGACTGTGTTTGGGCTGTGTTTGGACCTTATAAGCAAAAATTTGAATATTCTGCACAGTTTTAGGTACTAAAAAGGGACTAAAACTGGTTTATTCTTATATTAAAAATATTCTTTTTTAGAAATGGAAATCGTATTATCAGCATTTTTTTGTCAAAACAAATTATAATTGTGACGAACATTATGTGCTCAATGAATTAAAACTAGAAGTAAGTTTTTTTAAACCTACATAAAAACCTTTTTTGAAAAATTTCTCAAAACAAAATGGTTGAAAAATAAAAATGCTTGTCACAGATTGTCTTGAATATAAATTATTTTGTTTTTAATCAGTAGTTTCTTCTACTCGGTTTGTCTGGTCTCATGAAACGAGCAAGGTCACGGTTTTTTGAAAAATAAGTGTATTCAAAGATCGCCCTCAGAATGTATTCAAAGTGTATTGCATCAAATGCCTGTGCTAGCTATAATTGTTTCCGACCGAGCTGATCATGGACAACAAAAATCATTCCATTGTCAATTTGATACAATTTATTCAATTACATCCTTGCATTCAAGTTTAATACTGGAAAATCAACTTTTTTTAAATTCAACATTCAAACCTCTGAAAAAATTTGTAACAATCCTGAACAATTTTATTGGAATCAGATTTTGTTTTATGAAAAGTCTAATAAATTAAAGGAAGAAAATTCGTCATTGCTTGGAGATATGTTTCCTGCAAGACTGTTGCATGCTTTTTCTTCGGGTAAAGAACACTTATACCCATTCCAACAGCAGTTATAAAATAATTTCGTGAATATTTATAGGATCGGTCACAAAGTGGAATAATGAGATCTTTTTCAATAGAAGTTGGTAGTCTAATAACAGCAATATCGTTTTCTAAGTGGTAGTCATCGCGACGATAGCTGAAGCATGAAAATCGGCTTGACCTTGAGATAATTTTATTTGAATTCTACCATGTTTATTCCCAGAAACTTCTCTTGTTGTTACGAAAAAAAGGAAGAAAAGATCTAAAGTTTTTGTGGTATGTGGTTTTTCACGTAAGAGCAGGTTCCAAAACAGTCAGATTTTGTCAAATTCTAATCTTTTTACAAAACATATTAACTTGCTCCTAGTAGTAATTCAGTAAATATTTTTTAAATGAATCCATTAAGAAGCCAAACTGTAAGCGGAATCTGCAACAAGGTCCCTCTCTTTAATCTTGAATGGTTGTTTGAAAAGTTCTGGTCTAGTAAGACAAAAGAAAAAAATTTTAAAGGACAATTTTGGGCAAATGTTACTAAGATTTTTACCAAAATATCCAAATCGACGGACTCCAAATGATCGTAAATATCCATTCCGAAAATCTCAAGATGTGAAGCTCTTATCAGTTATTTTCCGGATCTGAAATTGTCACTTTTTGCCATTTCTAATAGGTTTTTGAATTATGTGAAATTATATAAAAAACAGTTAAAAAAAATTGTCATTTTGAATAACAAAACTTTTTCGGAAAAAATGGTGAAAAATCTGGTAAGTGCCGAACTCAAAAATAGATGCTTTCGCAGAGTGGTTTCAGATCATTTGCTATCGTTCGGAGTAACAATTTTGTTAAAAATCGAAATAAATAATACAAAATTGTCCTTAAAATAAGTCAATTTAAATTTTAAAAAGCCTAAAATTTTTTAAAAACCAACTAAGGGAAAAAATAATCACAGTTAGGTCTGTAGCCTCATTTTTATATTATTGAGACATAAAAAGTTGAAAATTAACTTGAAAAGTTGTACTACTCACAATGGATGTACATATGCTTTTCCCCGGATGCTTCTGAGGCTGCGATTTGGCTTTGAGAAGTCTCCAATGAAAACATCGACCGAGCCATCTAAGTCATTTTGCGATATTTTATGAAAGTAATTTTATTGGAAATCCAAGTTTCAATCAACTTTATAATCAATATGACCGTGAACGGTTCAGTTTTAGCTTAAACTTTTTAATTCTAAATTTTAGGATATTAATTTCCTGTTTGTTGATTTTTCCAGACCGTAAAGCATTTTTAGAGAGACACTAATTTTTTTGCCGTTGATTTTTCTATCTTGTGTAGCCCATTGTCCCTAGACTGAGTAATTTGATACTGCTCTGAGCATTACTGGGACAGCAAAAAATTATGCGTGAATACTTGATAACAAGTAACTGAGTCAAATATTTTTGCAGATATGACCATCACTGTGCAGACAAACTGTACTTTTAGAGGACGCACTGTTTGGTGAAATTATGCCCATGAAATTGAGGGACAAGTATTAAACCTTACAAAAATCAACCGCCAAATGCACCTACCAAAATTTTGTGGAGTTTACAAGCAATCGCTTTGTAAACTCAAAACTTGTCGGCTCAGAATTTGATTCCGCAACTACTTGCAAGCCCTGTTGCGTTATCCGCCACAAAAACAAAACCGCCTCGTAACAAAGTTGTAAAAATAATATATGAATTTAAAATGTTTCGAGGACAATAAAAACTGTTCGACCGATTAAAAAAATAAAAAGAACAAATCCCTAGCCATTGAAACTTTAAATTCAAACAAAAAAAACAGTTGATGTTTTCTAAAGAATCTTTCCAACTACTTAATCTTAAAATTATTTAGACCGACAGCGAATGATCAGCGCTACGCTCAATCAAACAACCAAACTTTGGTTCAAAGGCTCACCAGTTTGTTCCTAGCCAAAAATTTCCAGGCTTCACTTATTGCATTACAGTTTTCAAACGAGGTGTTATTGTAAGGAACAGCTGAATTCAGTAATCCTTAATAACTCAATTTTTTTACAATGCTCCAGATCGCACCAAAAACTTTCTTTGCTCTAATTGTTAAAGAGTTAACTCCAATGCTGCAAACTTAGTGCAGATTACGACCTGGGTTAATTAATATTTTTAGTTTTTGACACCAGTTTTTGGTTAACTCATATTTTTGAAAGTGGAAACGTCAAAAAGCTTTAATATCCCGCATATTCAGAAAATTTGTTGTCCCGCAAAAGTTTCTCGCATCCACGAACATTTTTATAGTAAAAAAAAAATCAATTATAATCACTCTCTTGCATAAAAAGTTATGATAAATTATAGAAATTTTTAATAGATTATCAAACCAGTTTTTATTCATCAGTTTTTAGGTACACTTGAACATTATCGATTTTTTTTGCACCATTTTCTTCATCATTTGATGTAAATCACTTATTATCCCATTTTGTTTCTGACCTTGCATCTATCTTGCCCTTTTTTATTGCTTTTCAGAGAATTTGTCTTATGCGAGGAGTTGGAGGATCGTTCTAGCAACATTCAAATCAATTTAAATTTATGAGATTTTTTTGTTTTTTTGATTTAAATTTTGTTCATGATGCATTTTTTCTAGTTTTTCTTCCACTATTTTATGAGCACATTTTTTTAAAAATAATTTTTTGGCAAATTTTTTTTTTCATCAAACTCGGGACCTAATTGAAAAGAATCTCTAAGCAACTTTTGCTTCGTTGTTAAAATTAGTTTTCATATGAACCAAAAAATGAAGTAGTATAATTATGATACAACTTTCAAAATCAAAACGGGGCCCAGCTGTGTTTTTTGTGAATTCTAAGCGTAGTCCGCAAAAATACCGCTTTCTTTGATCTTTCCATTTTTATGTGTTTCCGTTGATTGAGCCGATAAAGTCTTAACATGTGTAAAGATTTTTTAATGTTGATGGGATCTTTTTTGGTAAAACAAGAGATCGAAATTGATTTAAAAAGGTGATCTATGGAAATTATAATCGATTATAATTGATCAAACCTGAATATTGGAGATTAAGGTTTTCAAAAAAAATAATATTAGCGGTTAGAATGCCATATTGAGTTTTGCAAGCATATGGTCGACTGGATATTGAATCAATTAAAATTTATATTGGAGCAAGTGTCAACCATAAACTTTAAAACGCCCATTTTAGTTTGTCAAAATGTTTCCAAATTGGTCAAAATTTTGGAAACTATCTTCTCATCTGATCCCAAATATTCTCAATAGGAGACAAATTTGGTAAACCAGGAGGCCAAGGAAAAACCTAAACTCGTTTTCGTTCTCAAATTTTGTTCACTTGATCCCGCAGCATGAGAAGTTGCATTATCTTTTTGAAAATCCAATTCCCTGGGTACTGTATAATAAATGGCCTTACAGCGGTTCAAAACTTCATTTATGTACCGTCCGTCTGCTAATCAAGTTTTCTTCAAAGGACACGTAACTAGCTCGAAACTTTTCTAGGAAAACCAGCCCAGAACCTAGTTTTTTTTCCAGCTATCTAGTAGCATTGCGTTTTTTTGGATATCGGATTTTTGGTAATCGATAAATTTTTGTCCCACCATCCTTACTATGAAGAAAAACTGAGTTCCATCGCTATGAAGAACTTCTTTCTATTGTCTATTCCAACGTGAAATTTTATTTGCAAAAACTTTCCGATATTTTTCTGATTTTTCTGGACATAATTTGATGTAATAGAGGGTTACAACTAAAATTTTTTTCTAATGTTCCAGCAGCAGTTTATTTTTGGCTGGTATTCCAAAAATTTCCAAATTTCACTGATGTCAAACATGGGTTTGCGCGACAGGCTATAACATTTGTCTTTTATACTATCTGTGATTTCTTGTACGCTTCCTCCCTATTTTGTTGGTACCAGTGCTAGATCGAACGGTTTTTGCCAAAAATTTTCAACTGTTGGTTTCTTTTGTAATGAAAACAAACAAAACCATTTCCTGTTCGAAAAGCATTCGACGGATGACCAAATTACTACTTCTGTTCTAAGTTTGAAGTTTGCTGAAAAATCTAGCCTGCATTTAATTTTGTCAACATGTGTTTAATTGATTATAATTCACTCAAAGAATCAATTTTGTTAATTATACTCCCTAAATATCTAATTATAAATATATTTGTCACAAAATTAGCATGAAAATCCCTTAAAATTGATTGCTTAAGCCTCTACTTGAATGCGGGTTAACTTATCTTTGCGCTTTATGTTGTTCACTATAATCTAAAATAGAACAAGATTGCTTGTATCAGGACAAAGCCCTGAACTCCCTCAAACTGCCATTTAAATGGGTTTCGATAGTTTGTTGTAAATTAAAAATAGCCAAAATTATAAACTTTAGACTGATACACTAAAGGCCTATGTTAAGCGCAAACAGAGGCTTTTCTCTCTGAAATGCCTGTTTTCAAGGATGAATTTGGACAGTTTCTTTACTGGGAATTGAATCAAAATAAATATAAAGGCTACGAGAAAATGATCAGAGCTATGAAATTATAAACAATTGATTTCAAATACTTACCAGTTTTTTCCGGATCTGAAAACGCCAATTTTTTTATCCTCTCCAAGCTTTGCATCAGTCTGAACTCTTTCTCGAAAAAACGGCAAAACAATGTTGCTCTTGCAATGTTAAACAATCCAAGCAATCTTTTGAAATGTTCAGTTGACAGTCTCAATATCTCTGCGGTTTCTTTTTTTCACGCGTTTTTAACTAGTTAGTGCAGATATTGAACATTGGCGTTGACCCGGAAAAAACTTATAAGTCTTTCAAACCGAATTTGATAATTTCAAAGAATGCAGCTCCAATTATTTGCTCTTAGTCCAAGTAAAAAATTCAATTTATTTCCCAGTAAAAACTGTCCAAAATCAATTTTGAAAGCAGGCGTTTTACAGAGTAAACATTTGAAATTGTGTCTAATTCTGTTCACTAGTGTAGTATCAAAAAACAAATGTTGCAATTTTGACTCATATTTAGAGTTAACAAAACCAATTAGCTTCCTCAGTTCAACTTGGAATGTGAACGTTTTTGTAGTTTAGGACCCGATGGACCAGAGGGTACTCGTTTAGAAGTATGATTCCGTTGAAAATCTCGTTTAGAAGTTTGGTCTCGTAAAACTACACTAATGGATAAAATTAGGTGCAAATTCAGGATTTTACTCCGTGAAATTCCTGTTTTCAAAATATCTTTTGTGCAACATTGCCTTTGCAATACATTAGAATTAAAACATTGATCAAGAGCAAATGACCAGAGCTACCATCTATGAAAATATCATTATTTGGTTTCAAAAATTACCAATGTAATCCGCGTCTGAAAACGCCAGTTTTTCTCATCTGCACTAAGTTTTTTAGTTTGCGAGAATAAGAATCAAACGTAAGAATACGTTTTTGTAAAAAATTTTCAAGATTGTTTCCATTTTTTCGCTGAGAATATTTCTCGTTTTGAGAATTTTTTACTCCGCTTATTGAAGAAAGATTTCACTACGATGCAAAACTTAGTGCAGACGAGAAAAATTGGCTTTTTAGACCGGGATTACCTTGGTATGTCATTGAAACCAAATACTGATAGTTTCACAGATAGTAGCTCTGATCATTTGTTCATGGTCAATGTAAAAGTTTTACTGAATTTTGAAGGAAATTTGTCCAAAATGTATATTGAAAACAGGCATTTTACATAATCAAATCTAGAATTTGATTTCATTTTGTCCACTGGTGTACCAATGGTCCCATACAAAAGTCAGAAAAACAATTTTTAGAGATAACTTCTAAGTTTTGTCAGTGAATGTGTATTTTTGATAATTCCATTTTACAGAGAATTTTAATGGCAAAACTAACAAAGCAATGCTCACAAGTTTTCTTTTTTTCATCCATCTCAAGTACTTTAGGTCTATTCCAAGTGGTCTGATGGCCCTCTCTTCTAAACGAGTTTTTTTTAATGAGACTCATCAAAAATTGCGGGAACATACTTCTGAACGAGTACCCGGCAGAGTTTTGTAAACACTGCCTGGAAAAAAACCCGATGATGTATATTTCTGGCTCTCTTTGAAAGTCGGAACAAAAATCAGAACATATATTTTTCATAACAAACCAACAAACGTATCTTCTCGCAAAGGTTTAGTTCGAGAGTTAAATACGTTTTTTAATGAATACTTGAACGCAGTTTCATGCTTTTCAATGTAGCCGTAAAAAATGCCTTTTTACACTAGTGGACATACTTAAGCGCAAATTTAGGGTTTTACATGTAAAATGCTTGGTTTTTATGTAAATTTTGGACAATAAGTCCTTCGCAATTCAGTAAAATTTTTACATCGACCGAGAGCAAATAATCAGAGTTACCATCAGTTAAAGTATCAATATTTGGTTTCAATGACCTACCAATGTAATCAGGGTCTGGAAAATCAAGCGTGAAAAAGTGATAAACATCCGAGTTTATTAAAACTTTCACACTGATTGTTTCCATTTTCTCGCTTAGGAAGTTTCACGTCGCATGAACAACTTTTTATACTGCGCCTATTCAATAAAGTGTTCACTACGATGCGAAACTTAGTGCAGATGAAGAAAATTGGCACTTTCAGACCCGGATTACAATGGTAACTCATTGAAACCAAATTTTGATACTTTCATAGATGGTAGCTCTGGTCATTTGCTCTCGGCCATTGTAAAAATCTTAGTGAATTTCGAAGGAAATGTTGTCTAAAATCGACATTGAAAGCAGGCGTTTTAGAGAGTAGAGTTTAGAATTTGCGCTTAATTTTGTTCACTAGCGTATTTTGCAAAACTTTTTGATTACCTGTATCATCTATGCAGTGTGCCGCTGTAAGCACATGCCTTTCGGCTATGATAGACCCTCCACAAAGTTTCGATTTAAGGTCCCATTTTTGCAATATCAATAGAATATAAAACTTCCGATTCGGAGCATCATGGCCTCCGACAACTTGAGGCTTCGATTTCAATCCATTTCCCAGCATCTGTGTTCGGAATCCAAATGGCAAACTTGATCCAATTAACAAAATTGCATTTAAAGAGAAGCAGAAAAAGCAAGATTTCATGTCATTGGAAAGTTTTGTCTCAAAATGTATGATCAATTTTGATTTCTTTTTTGATCAATATAACTTTTGTATGAACAAATTGACAACACAAAATGAAATGTGGTAGTTTAAAACAACGAATATTGGTGTTGTCTGCAAACTTTTATTTAAAGTTACTGACCTTACTTACGTAACTGAATCTTTTTACGGATTAATCATGTTTCTTTGTAAGGCGCCTAAAAAGATGACAAGTATTTAGATTAGCCGAGAAACAAGTCTACCCAATACAGTGAGCAGGAGGAAGCGCATCAAAAAATCTCAAGGTTCATTCAAATCATTTGATCGGATCATGGACAAAGCAAGGAAGAGGGCGCGCGCAAAGCAGGGGATAGTCAGAAACCAGCAGATGATGTTGTAAATCGTTAACTCTTCGTTGGCTTCTATTCATCCTTCTTTTGTTCGGTGCTTCGGCTTCCTACTCCGACAGCGGACACATCAGTGTTATCCCCTCGGTTGATACTTGGTGCTAATCTAGAGAACAGGGTAATCCGAAAACTTCGAAGAGAGGCGTTCAGGATCCGCTTGTTCAAAGCAGCACAAGCTCCGGAGTCGAAAAACGAAAAGATTCGGTCGAAAGAGACTGCGACGATGGGACGAGGGTGTCCAGGTTGTCAAATCCCTCCTCTAGCAGGTCAAGGAAGTCAACAGAATTCTAGGCGAGCCAATTCGCCAATCATTCATACCAATTGAACTGGCGGAAGATGAAGTTGGATAATCATTCGGTGCAGAAACCCCAAAAAGATCTCGTCTGCGCCAAGCAAGCTGTAAAAGTGTCTAAGCTTGCACGAATGACCAACATTTTTAGTTTTGGGAACTCATATTTTTGTTGGTTAGTAATTAGAATAACTTAGAGTTTGCAATTTAAGCTTTCTTCAATGCTACATGGCTCAAGGGTGTATTTGTAGTTGGAGGCTCTTGTTCTGATATAAGTACGAGTTTTTAGTCTCTTTAGACATAAGTACGAATTTTCCAAAGAAGCTCAACATTTTAGGATGTACGCAAAAATTACAGTTAGTGTGCTGAAAAACTTCAATTAGTGAAAAATGACCGGTTGATTTTTTTTGCATTTTTTCTCCGACCAATTCAGGCTACTTGGTTATGCCGCCATTAAAAACTCGAGTTTTGCAAGATCGAAAGTCTTCTGGTCATTTTACTTGCCTAATGAGTTTTGCGGTGAAATCCGCTAAGGGACTTCAGGCTATTAGATTTGTCAAAGTCATGAGTCCGAGGAAAATTTTTGCCTCCGCTCGATACTACGGCTTCTATTCATCCTTCTTAAGACCGGTGCTTCGGCTTCCTACTCCGACAGCAGACAAATCAATGTCAACGCCTCAGTTGATACTAGGTCCTAATCTAGGGCACGGGATAATCCGAAAACATCAACGAGAGGTGGTCAGGATCCGGATGTTCAAAGCAGCACAAGCTCCGGAGTCGAAAAACGAAAAGATTCGGTCGAAAGAGACTGCGACGATGGGACGAGGGTGTCCAGGTTGTCAAATCCCTCCTCTAGCAGGTCAAGGAAGTCAACAGAATTCTAGGCGAGCCAATTCGCCAATCATTCATACCAATTGAACTGGCGGAAGATGAAGTTGGATAATCATTCGGTGCAGAAACCCCAAAAAGATCTCGTCTGCGCCAAGCAAGCTGTAAAGGTGTCTAAGCTTGCACGAATGACCAACATTTTTAGTTTTGGGAACTCATATTTTTGTTGGTTAGTAATTAGAATAACTTAGAGTTTGCAATTTAAGCTTTCTTCAATGCTACATGGCTCAAGGGTGTATTTGTAGTTGGAGGCTCTTGTTCTGATATAAGTACGAGTTTTTAGTCTCTTTAGACATAAGTACGAATTTTCCAAAAAAGCTCAACATTTTAGGATGTACGCAAAAATTACAGTTAGTGTGCTGAAAAACTTCAATTAGTGAAAAATGACCGGTTGATTTTTTTTGCATTTTTTCTCCGACCAATTCAGGCTACTTGGTTATGCCGCCATTAAAAACTCGAGTTTTGCAAGATCGAAAGTCTTCTGGTCATTTTACTTGCCTAATGAGTTTTGCGGTGAAATCCGCTAAGGGACTTCAGGCTATTAGATTAGTCAAAGTCATGAGTCCGAGGAAAATTTTTGCCTCCGCTCGATACTACGGCTTCTATTCATCCTTCTTAAGACCGGTGCTTCGGCTTCCTACTCCGACAGCAGACAAATCAATGTCAACGCCTCAGTTGATACTAGGTCCTAATCTAGGGCACGGGATAATCCGAAAACATCAACGAGAGGTGGTCAGGATCCGGATGTTCAAAGCAGCACAAGCTCCGGCGTCGAAAAACGAGAAGAGTCGTTCGAAAGAGACAGCGACAATGAGATGCATGTGTCAAGGTTGTCAAATTGCTCCTTCTGCAGTTCGAAGAAGTCGGCAGAGTTCAAGGCGAGCCAATACGCCATTCACTCAAAGCCATTGAGCTGAAGGAAAGTGAATGAAATTGGATGATCATTCGGTGCCTAACCCCAAATAGATTTCATCGTGCAATTTTAGACAGCTTCCCGATTTCGCGAAGCTGTCTAAAACTGCACGACTGACCAATCTTTTCAGTTAAATTATCAATATTTGGTTTCAATGACCTACCAATGTAATCTGGGTTTGGAAAATCTAGCGTGAAAAAATGAGAAACATCCGAGCTTAGTAAAACTTTTACACTGATTGTTTCCATTTTCTCGCTGAGGATGTTTCACGTCGCATGAACAACTTTTTATACTGCGCCTATTCAGTAAAGTGTTCACTACGATGCGAAACTTAGTGCAGATGAAGAAAACTGGCACTTTCAGACCCGGATTACAATGGTAACTCATTGAAACTAAATTTTGATACTTTCATAGATGGTAGCTCTGGTCATTTGCTCTCGGTCATTGTAAAAATCTTAGTGAATTTCGAAGGAAATGTAGTCCAAAACGACATTGAAAACAGGCGTTTTAAAGAGTAGAGTTTAGAATTTGCGCTTAATTTTGTCCACTAGCGTATTTTGGAAAGTTTTTTTGATTACCTGTATCATCTATGCAGTGTGCCGCTGTAAGCACATGCCTTTCGGCTATGATAGACCCTCCACAAAGTTTCGATTTAAGGTCCCATTTATGAAATATCAATAGAACATAAAACTTCCGATTAGGAGCATCGTGGCCTCCGACAACTTGAGGCTTCGATTTGAATCCATTTCCCAGCATCTGTGTTCGGAATCCAAATGGCAAACTTGATCCAATTAACAAAATTGCATTTAAAGAGAAGCAGAAAAAGCAAGATTTCATGTCATTGGAAAGTTTTGTCTCAAAATGTATGATCAATTTTGATTTCTTTTTTGATCAATATAACTTTTGTATGAACAAATTGACAACACAAAATGAAATGTGGTAGTTTAAAACAACGAATATTGGTGTTGTCTGCAAACTTTTATTTAAAGTTACTGACCTTACTTACGTAACTGAATCTTTTTACGGATTAATCATGTTTCTTTGTAAGGCGCCTAAAAAGATGACAAGTATTTAGATTAGCCGAGAAACAAGTCTACCCAATACAGTGAGCAGGAGGAAGCGCATCAAAAAATCTCAAGGTTCATTCAAATCATTTGATCGGATCATGGACAAAGCAAGGAAGAGGGCGCGCGCAAAGCAGGGGATAGTCAGAAACCAGCAGATGATGTTGTAAATCGTTAACTCTTCGTTGGCTTCTATTCATCCTTCTTTTGTTCGGTGCTTCGGCTTCCTACTCCGACAGCGGACACATCAGTGTTATCCCCTCGGTTGATACTTGGTGCTAATCTAGAGAACAGGGTAATCCGAAAACTTCGAAGAGAGGCGTTCAGGATCCGCTTGTTCAAAGCAGCACAAGCTCCGGAGTCGAAAAACGAAAAGATTCGGTCGAAAGAGACTGCGACGATGGGACGAGGGTGTCCAGGTTGTCAAATCCCTCCTCTAGCAGGTCAAGGAAGTCAACAGAATTCTAGGCGAGCCAATTCGCCAATCATTCATACCAATTGAACTGGCGGAAGATGAAGTTGGATAATCATTCGGTGCAGAAACCCCAAAAAGATCTCGTCTGCGCCAAGCAAGCTGTAAAAGTGTCTAAGCTTGCACGAATGACCAACATTTTTAGTTTTGGGAACTCATATTTTTGTTGGTTAGTAATTAGAATAACTTAGAGTTTGCAATTTAAGCTTTCTTCAATGCTACATGGCTCAAGGGTGTATTTGTAGTTGGAGGCTCTTGTTCTGATATAAGTACGAGTTTTTAGTCTCTTTAGACATAAGTACGAATTTTCCAAAGAAGCTCAACATTTTAGGATGTACGCAAAAATTACAGTTAGTGTGCTGAAAAACTTCAATTAGTGAAAAATGACCGGTTGATTTTTTTTGCATTTTTTCTCCGACCAATTCAGGCTACTTGGTTATGCCGCCATTAAAAACTCGAGTTTTGCAAGATCGAAAGTCTTCTGGTCATTTTACTTGCCTAATGAGTTTTGCGGTGAAATCCGCTAAGGGACTTCAGGCTATTAGATTTGTCAAAGTCATGAGTCCGAGGAAAATTTTTGCCTCCGCTCGATACTACGGCTTCTATTCATCCTTCTTAAGACCGGTGCTTCGGCTTCCTACTCCGACAGCAGACAAATCAATGTCAACGCCTCAGTTGATACTAGGTCCTAATCTAGGGCACGGGATAATCCGAAAACATCAACGAGAGGTGGTCAGGATCCGGATGTTCAAAGCAGCACAAGCTCCGGAGTCGAAAAACGAAAAGATTCGGTCGAAAGAGACTGCGACGATGGGACGAGGGTGTCCAGGTTGTCAAATCCCTCCTCTAGCAGGTCAAGGAAGTCAACAGAATTCTAGGCGAGCCAATTCGCCAATCATTCATACCAATTGAACTGGCGGAAGATGAAGTTGGATAATCATTCGGTGCAGAAACCCCAAAAAGATCTCGTCTGCGCCAAGCAAGCTGTAAAGGTGTCTAAGCTTGCACGAATGACCAACATTTTTAGTTTTGGGAACTCATATTTTTGTTGGTTAGTAATTAGAATAACTTAGAGTTTGCAATTTAAGCTTTCTTCAATGCTACATGGCTCAAGGGTGTATTTGTAGTTGGAGGCTCTTGTTCTGATATAAGTACGAGTTTTTAGTCTCTTTAGACATAAGTACGAATTTTCCAAAAAAGCTCAACATTTTAGGATGTACGCAAAAATTACAGTTAGTGTGCTGAAAAACTTCAATTAGTGAAAAATGACCGGTTGATTTTTTTTGCATTTTTTCTCCGACCAATTCAGGCTACTTGGTTATGCCGCCATTAAAAACTCGAGTTTTGCAAGATCGAAAGTCTTCTGGTCATTTTACTTGCCTAATGAGTTTTGCGGTGAAATCCGCTAAGGGACTTCAGGCTATTAGATTAGTCAAAGTCATGAGTCCGAGGAAAATTTTTGCCTCCGCTCGATACTACGGCTTCTATTCATCCTTCTTAAGACCGGTGCTTCGGCTTCCTACTCCGACAGCAGACAAATCAATGTCAACGCCTCAGTTGATACTAGGTCCTAATCTAGGGCACGGGATAATCCGAAAACATCAACGAGAGGTGGTCAGGATCCGGATGTTCAAAGCAGCACAAGCTCCGGCGTCGAAAAACGAGAAGAGTCGTTCGAAAGAGACAGCGACAATGAGATGCATGTGTCAAGGTTGTCAAATTGCTCCTTCTGCAGTTCGAAGAAGTCGGCAGAGTTCAAGGCGAGCCAATACGCCATTCACTCAAAGCCATTGAGCTGAAGGAAAGTGAATGAAATTGGATGATCATTCGGTGCCTAACCCCAAATAGATTTCATCGTGCAATTTTAGACAGCTTCCCGATTTCGCGAAGCTGTCTAAAACTGCACGACTGACCAATCTTTTCAGTTTTTAGAACTCAAATTAATCTAATAGTTAGTAATTAGACTAAGTTTGATCGTTATTAATTAGTTAATTTGAACTTTCTTCAATGCTGGATGTGTAATGCGGGCTGCGTATATATTCACTGACCCGCTGTATTGTTTGTTCACTTGATGTGAAAGAAATCTACGGGGTTGACAGATAACATTCTCTGTTTCAGGCCCTGGTCGTTGGCAACGTAATCCATGGTCAGGACAGAAACAATGAGAAGTTTCGGAATTAGTGCTGATTTATCTCTGAAAAACCGCTGAAAATCTCAATTTTGGAAAAACGCTGAATCATATCTGAGGCAGCGATGTATTTAAAAATTAGGGCTAAAACGTTTCTTAATCAGCATTGGTTTTCGGAATATTCATTGCCACTTTAGTTTTTTCTTCATTTAATTAGATTGTTTATGATAGAGTTATCTAGAACCAGTTCTAAACTAGTATGTATAAATCAATTATATTATTGATAAAACTATCAACTATCTCTATAAAATATTACTAACTAAGCAATCATATTCCATCACTAACCTTGACACTTATTTGTAAGTCTTGAAGCTACTTGTAGTTTCAGCACCAGAACATCTTGAATAAACCTTAAACTACAGCTGTTCTCCTTCTGGATAAACTCCATGAACTAACTCACAAAAACCAGTATACACTAGATCTATTGAGACTAAGAGATTTATGAGTAAGATTAAGATTTGTATTAGACTAAGAAGTTGTACGAACTTATCCCGACGAAAATAAGATAGCGTGACGAACAGACGGTGTATCTTGTCTGAAATTACTCTATGAGTACAGTATCTTGTACATAACTCATATAGCTGTTTCAGGCCCTGATCAATTGCCACTTATTATTTATCGGCACATTTGCAGCTTTGATTCATGATCTAGTTCTGAATCAGAGATTAACATCCCAGCGATTTCAAACGGTTAACTGTACATTTGACCTGGAAATTTTCAGTGATTGCGAAAAAGTCTCACCTGATCAATTAGTTCCAATCTATTTTATTTATTAGCTCACCAATAGTTGTGCAGTTTAATGTTGATAATTTTGACTAGTAACTTTCTAGAATCTATCTTGATCAGCAACTATTCTCAGAAGTGCATGACGCAGGACCAAAATTTTATTTTTCTTTAAGTTTTTTAATTTTACCTTACTAATCGGCCAATTCCTTGTTGTTCAATTTGCATCAAAGCCATCCCGGATGAGCATACCGGGCTGGGATGTTCGATTCATGATTTGAACAAAACGGTCTAACGATATCTGATTTTTGTTGCAAATTGAGACGGAAGAACGAAAGCTATAGTCAAACAGGGTCAAATCATGAATCAAACAGGTCAAAAGAAACAAACAGGGAGAGTCAGGGATTAAACAGGAACGAATCATGTGTCAAAGAGGGTCAACAGAGTCGAACATGATATAATCATTGGTCAAAAAGGGTCAACAGGTTCAAACCGGTTCAAGTCATGGGTCAAACAGGGTCGAACCATAATTCGATCACGGTCGAATGAAGCTTCAAACAGGGTCCATAGAGCCCAACAGGATCGATGGAATTGAAAAAGTCAATAGATTCGAACAGGGTTGAAACATGGATCGAACGGGGGTCGAATCATGAGTCGAACAGGGTCGATAGA
>NC_087067.1:7982183-8067925 GCF_963678635.1 Symsagittifera roscoffensis
AGGCAAGTTACACTTTTATGTTTGTGGTGGTATTGCGCATAACAAGGAACTAGAATGTATTCGAGCTAATCGTTTTCTTAGCCTACAAAGTTCACCAGTTACTTGAAAAAACTGATTACAATTTAAACAACTTGAAACTTTTTCATATAGTTTCTGTGCATCTCTGATTTTGAATTTCTGTTTTGGTCAACGAAAGTTTTTGTTATCGTCGGAAAAACTTCTAGATCAGTCTAGAATTCTTTCTGGCTATTTTCGTCTCAGCTGAAAAATCATTAGATAATTTTGAAATTTTTTGGAAAGTAACTCTCAAAATGAGCTGCAGAAATCCTAACATTGACGGTTGTATGGCTAATGATACCCAAAGTTATACAGAAACTTTTTCAAATGAGAACTCGAATGATTCAGGTTACTGGTCAGACTATCAGGAGACTCCAAAAATTTACAGAAAAAACGATTACCCATCAGAAGTTTTGTGCATTTCATGTTACGCAGATCGTATAAAGTGAGTGTTTTTTTTAAAAAATGAGTGGAGTTTAAACCAATTTCATTGTAGCTTTAAATCAAATTATGTGTATATCTCAATTTTTTCTAATTTCATTGTGTTTTAGTGTGAAGAATACGGAAAAATGTACGAGCCTAAAATTATATCTAAAGAATCAATTCATCTTTTCACTCCCAAACTCTTTCTGGTCGACTGGACCAAAATCAAGATTGCCGCAAAGGAGAAAACAAATCTCCCAGCACGCCTTTGAAAAAACTTGAAATGTCTTCGGCCAGAAAGATGTTTTTAAATAAATCCACTAGCAAGTATTTGAGTTCAAACATCAAAATCCATTAGTTTAGAAATTTTGTCAGTTCACCAAAGTATTTATCAACTAATAAATGTTTATTGTATTCAAATTTAATATTGACAGATCAAAAAAAAAATCACACTAGAGAAAAAAAATTATAAGCTATTAATGTATACTAAATGATTACAATTTTAACGGTTTAGAAATTGAGCAATCATTTTTTCGTTACTACAATTTATTATCTAAGAATACATTTAAATTTTATAAGCATCTCAGTAGATCTAAAAATACATTTAATTTTTATAAGCATCTCAGTAGATCTATCTAAATATAAAAATCATGTGTATAAAAAAAAACTGAAAAATTTTTTTCACAAATTTATCGGTTTTGTGGAAATTCCATCACAAGCTGCTCACAATACAAATAAGTAATAAAATTTTTAGTTTGTTAAAAAACTGTGATGTATTATCCAGTTTGATTATAGTACAGATACTCTACATAGTAGATTTTTTGAGATTTTCCTAGCGAGTCTGGAGCCATAGCTAGGTTGAGTTGTAACTACTCTCCTAACTATTGATATATTACTGAAGATATAAACACATCTGAACACAACAACCAAAACATATTTACTCACACGTATCAGACACAGCTTCGCCTAAGCCCATTTTTTTTCTCAGCAAATAACCAAAGCCCGCAACTTTATATCAGGTTGAATTGTAGAGGATTTCAATTTGGAAAGTTTTTGAATTTGTGTAACTTTATCTATATCAAATCAGAAATTTATGTTGAACAAATGGAAATGAAAACCTACATAATAGATTAGCCGCTGAAGACCAGATATACATGGCTCAAATTTGTTTAAAATTAAACTTTTATATACAATAGTTAAAAGGATCAAAATTTAGACAAAGCATGATCCTGGATTGAACTGAACAATATGTATAAAGACTATTTTATTTATAATTCTTGGTATTTAACACAGAAGCAACGCGCCTGCAAACAATATTTGATTCACTCAGTTTTTTATCTTATCTCGTTTAACTCAAGTATTTTTGCTCCGTTATTTCATGCTAGTGAATTTTAAAGTTCTTGTAAAACGTTTGATTGATTCCCCTTATGAACGCATGAGTTTTATATAAAACTTGTCCCGGAGATTTTCTAGTCATCAAAATTTAACAATTGAAACCAAACAATCATGATTGGATCAGTATAGATCATACAGTTGTTCCAATTAAATTCCTAAATCGGTTAAAATTTGGTTTGAAAACGTATCAGAGAAGAATTGTACTTTTACTAACGGAAATTATTTTCTGATTCAGCGGGTACAGCCAAACTAATGGTAATCGAAGGGGTGGATTTACTCTTATCTCTGTGACAATTGCTGTTCAAGTGGTTTTGTGAGTGCGTTCCTCCATCAGATAATCAATTTGGATCTCTCCAGGAAATTGAGATGCTAGAGTCGGCCTGGGGAATTGAGTCCCCAATTCCGCCTCCTTTTACCTCATTTGCAGATACTTCGACTCCTGTAACTTCGCCTCCAGTAAGTCTTTGATGCAGTGAGCAGACAACAGAAAACAGATGAGAAGAAACTTCAACTGCACCCAAAGAGAAAAGATTGACCAGAGTGGAACAATCTCTGCTACACTTGGAGCCTATGTGAAAGACTTTGAAGTCTCTTTTGCGTTTTGGGCTGCTTCGTTGTGACAGTTGAGTTCCAGTTTTTTATCTGGTTTCATAATTTTTTGTGATTATTGGAAAATTCAAACAGCAAAATTTTTCAAATCTTGATAAAAAACAAAAAGCAATACAATGAATAAAATTAGTCTTTACTAAGTTATCCACAATTTGCAACTTATGAGTCATTTATGGATAGTTCAAAAAACAGAATTAAAACAGAAACCAGAATTGACTTCTTCTAGAAAAAATGCTTATTTTGAAAAACGGCTCAGATTTTTTACGGTCTTGATGCTCTTGTACAAAATGAATAACTAGTTCAGAGGAGCATACATGCAGCATGTATTACACCCGTCGCATATAAATTGATTCAGTGATTTTTTTTAGATTTACTTGACAAATCCGGAATCAAAATTAGAATGATTCGAGTTATCGTTATAATTTAATTTTTGTTACACTTCCAAACAGATAAACTTACATGATATAAACTTCTGTACATGAACATATACACAAAAAAAAGGAAAATTTATGCTCAAACACACACATGTGTTTTCGAATGCATAATTTCTAGTGCTATACTTTACATCCTTCTAGACAACTCAGTTACAGAAACGTTTCAGAGTTTAAACATGAGCTAATTTTCAACAAGCAGCTATACGTTTCAAGTTGTTTTGTTAAGCATAATAGACGAATTACCATTTAAAACACACAGACAACAATCTAATTACTTAAAAGCAAACAAATACACAGACATATCATTTAAAAAATAGGTTGTGAAAAGTACTTAAAGGAACAGCTATATAAACTCTAACTCTAGACAATTATACACAGCTAGACAAATGTACGTTTAAAGTACTTGCAACAAGTGTTGTTCATGTAAAATATCTTGTGAATTACTTTTGATGGTTTCAACCAAATGCTTTAAAAAAGAAAAGAGTTTAGTTTTTGGTTGTAATTCTAGCTGTATATGGTAATTGAGCGTCTAAAAGGGTTTGTTTGATCATATAAATGAATGAAAACTTATACAGAATAAATAAGCCTACATAAAAAAATTATCAATTATGTAAAAGAAGTTGCAGTTATTAAAAATACATATAAATACGCATACGTATATTAGATATTTTTAAACACATGACTATATACATATACGTGAACAAGTACTTACATACAAATGATTTATCTGGACTGTGTTGTTCATTTACAGTTTCTATAAAAGTTTTCACAAATTTTTAAACAATGTTTGATGTTTAAGCGAGTAACAAAAAACAACCATGAATTTTTTTGGGGTACAAACCTAATTAAAAACCTATTTAAGTACTTTTCAGAACTATTCAAGCACATACAAATACACAAACATACATACAAAGCTAACCCAACAAATTTTTATATAATGTGTCTGGTACAAAATTGGTGCTAAAATAACTTTCGATGGAACCCTGCGTCTTCCAGACAAACAGTGACAATAATTACTTTGAATTTGTTTAGTTATATCCAGTTACAAATAACTGTCTCCAATTAGTTCATTAACGATATAAATAAGAAGGCATACTGAAAAACGTACAAAAAACATTTGAAATACCCACAGACAATGCATATCCGCAAACAATGCACACATACACAATTAAAACATCTCTAGATACATGGACTAAAACATGAGATGATTCATAAAAACTGGTTCTTTTAAAGAATGATAAATTAACCCAGAAAAATAAAGACAACTAGTACAATGAGTTTGAAATATAATTTGGGTTCTGATTATGGTCTTGCGTCTGAAATTGTTTCTGTGACCACATTCTTATATCATTAATTACGTATAATCATACAAATTGACAATTGCTAGCACAAACATGTATGAACATAAGAACAAACGCACACAAAAATTGTACTGATACACAGAACAAACTTATAAAATAGTTCATCTAGAGTATCTGGTGAAGTATTTTAGATTGTTCTGGAACAATTAGGCTCAGAAATTTGATTGAAATTGAGTTTAAGTTTCAACCAGTTAGAGTCAAGTTTCCGGAATTGCTTCCGAAGAGTACGTGTAAAATAGTACCCAAGAAATAATAAAGATATCTAGGTAAAAACATATATAGATACATCCATACATACTTACATAGTTACAAATAAAAGAAAAAAAAAAATATACACACGAGGCAAATAATAAAATTAGATTTGGACCTACCTACAGGCACGCTTTTATTTTATACACACCTAAAATATATATCAAACATACATCAATCCATATACAATACATGCATACAATTTACACGTAAGTATAAAAATCGTTAACACCAACATAAAGGCCTTATGTAAAATGAAAACATATTGTATACCATGAATCGTGTATATCTTCCACACCTATAATCAAACAATCACATATGCAAACATACATACATCAGTACATACCTACAAATAACATGTGTATACATTTCAGTCGCCCAAAAAGGTTGCAACAATCTTTTTCAAGAAATTCTTCAATACTCGAGTTTGGTGTCTTCGTAGATGTGGAGCTCTTTCTCTCTCTCTCTCTCTCTCTCTCTCTCTCTCTTTCTTTCTTTTTTTCTCTCTCTCATTTTTTTCTCTCTCTCTCTCTATCTATCTATCTATCTACATATCTATCTATCCATCTCTCTTTCTCTCAAAGTTCACTCTATGTATTTTATTAACTGAATTTGTTTTCATCCTACACAAAAATACACATGGGGTTATTGCCATTGAAATTTCAACTTGGGATCCATTGGTATAAAGTTTCACTTTAGGATCTCTCTGAGAAAAATTAAATCACTTAGAAACTGTTTCCTACAAAATTTCTGATTGAGATCTTTCTCTCTATCTCTCCTTTTCTCTCTCTCTCTCTCTCTCTCTCTCTCTCTCTCTTCCTCTCTCTCCTCTCTCTCTCTCTCTATCTATCTATCTATCTATCTATCTATCTATCACTTCTCTCTCTCTCTCTCTCTCTCTCTCTCTCTATCTCTTTCTTTCTTTTTTTCTCTCACTCTCTCTTTTTTCTTTTTTTTCTATCTTCCTTTCGTTCTTGATTTTTTTCTCGCTTTCTCTCTCCCTCTCTCTCTCTCTCTCTCTCTCTCTCTCTCTTCTCTTTTCTCTCTCTCTCTCTATATATCTCTTTTTTTCTCTCTCTCTTTCTATCTATCTATCTATCTATCTATCTACATATCTATCTATCCATCTCTTTTTCTCTCTACGTCTTTCTCTCTTTTTTTCCGCAAATTTCACTCTACATATTCTATTTACTGAATTCGTTTTCATCCTACACAAAAAAACACATAGGGTTATTGCCATTAAAATTTCAACTTGGGATCCATTGGTATAAAGTTTCACTTTAGGATCTCTCTGGGAAAAAATAAATCACTTAGAAACTGTTTCGTACAAAATTTCTGATTGAGATCTTTCTTTCTATCTCTCCTTTTTTCTCAATCTCTCTCTCTCTCTCTCTCTTCCTCTCTCCTCTCTCTCTCTCTCTATCTATCTATCTATCACTTCTCTCTCTCTCTCTCTCTCTCTATCTATCTCTTCTCACTCCCTTCTCTGTCTATCTATCTATCTATCTATCTATCTATCTATCTATCTATCTATCTATCTATCTATCTATATATCTAGCTTTCTTTCTCCGTCTCTCTCTTTTTTTACATAGGGATCATTAGGTATAATTTTTTTACATAGGGATCATTAGGTATAAATTATTACATAGGGATCATTAGGTATAAATTTTTTACATAGGGATCATTAGGTATAAATAATCTACATAGGGATCATTAGGTATAATTTTTTTACATAGGGATCATTAGGTATAAATATTTTACATAGGGATCATTAGGTATAAATATTTTACATAAGGATCATTAGGTATAAATATTTTACATAGGGCTCATTTGGTATAAATTTTTTACATAGGGATCATTAGGTATAAATTTTTACATAGGGATCATTAGGTATAAATTTTTTACATAGGGATCATTAGGTATAAATTTTTACATAGGGATCATTAGGTATAAATTTTTTACATAGGGATCATTAGGTATAAAATTTTACATAGGGATCATTAGGTATAAATATTTTACATAGGGATCATTAGGTATAAATTTTTTTACATAGGAATCATTAGGTATAATCAATTTACACAGGGATCATTAGGTATAAATATTTTACATAAGGATCATTAGGTATAAATATTTTACATAGGGCTCATTAGGTATAAATTTTTACATAGGGGTCATTAGGTATAAATTTTTTACATAGGGATCATTAGGTATAAATTTTTACATAGGGATCATTAGGTATAAATTTTTTACATAGGGATCATTAGGTATAAAAGTTTTACATAGGGATCATTAGGTATAAATATTTTACATAGGGATCATTTGGTATAAATTTTTTACATAGGGATCATTAGGTATAATCAATTCACATAGGGATCATTAGGTATAATTTTTTTACATAGGGACCATTAGGTATAAATCATTACATAGGGATCATTAGGTATAAATTTGTTACATAGGGATCATTAGGTATAAATATTTTACATAGGGATCATTAGGTATAATTATTTTACATAGGGATCATTAGGTATAAATATTTTACATAGGGATCATTAGGTATAATTTTTTCTACATAGGGATCATTAGGTATAAATATTTTACATAGGGATCATTAGGTATAAATATTTTACATAGGGATCATTAGGTATAAATATCTTACATAGGGATCATTAGGTATAAACTTTTACATAGGGATCATTAGGTATAAAAATTTTTCATAGGGATCATTAGGTTTAATTTTTTTACATAGGGATCATTGGGTATAAATATTTTACATAGGGATCATTAGGTATAAATTTTTACATAGGGATCATTAGGTATAAAATTTTTTCATAGGGATCATTAGGTTTAATTTTTTACATAGGGATCATTAAGTAAAAAAATTTGAAAAAAAAAATTTGAAAAAAAATTGAAAAAAAATTTGAAAAATAAAAAAATTTGAAAAAAAATTTTTTTTTTGGAAATTTTTGGATGAAAAAATATTTTGGAAAATTTTTTAAATAGGGATCATTAGGTATAAATATTTTACATAGGGATCATTAGGTATAAATATTTTACATAGGTATAAATATTTACATAGGGATCATTAGGTATAATCTATGCCCAATGATCCCTGTAGGGATCACCCCCCTCCCCCCCGATCTCAGTGTCGTATTTCTATACTACTCACACAATTTTCATCATTGAAAAAAGGTTCGAACTAGTTTCTGCGGATATGGATGTTTGAACCAAATAAAAACAGTCAAGTGATGTAAAAAAACTATGTTTCTTCTTTTGGAAAAATTGGTCATCAAAAAATTTCCATATATGGAAATTGTATGTCTAGCATTTTTTCATGGCAACAAAAATTTTTGAAAGTAAAATTAAAATTGCGCCAAAATTTTTTTTGGTTGTTTTTTTCAACTGCAAACCGAATTTTGCAATCAAACACAAACTTTCCAAAAAAAAATTGTGCGTGCAAATTTTAATATTTTTTGTCTGCATAGCAAATATTCCTTGATACACAAAAATTGGATTTTTTCCGTTTCTCTGGATAATTTTCTAAAAAAGTCTAAAAACTCCTTTTTTTTGTATGGCGTGTTTATATATATCTTGATCAATGTTTGATAATTTAAAATTTCCAATTTTAGAAACGGTCATCTTCGAAAATTTTTGCCAAAATTTAGAAGTTTAACGTTTTCAGTTTAAAATTTGTGAAGAGAACTCTTACACAATTCGAGTTGTTTCCAATGCATTGCAAATGCCAGACATCAACACTTTGGTGACTCTAGTTTTGAGTACACTGTGTATTTATTCACTTTTTTGGTCACGAAATCTTTTCCTACAATTTCCATTCATAAGAAATGCTCATCTTAGCGTTTTCTTAAAAATTTCTGTATCTATTGAATTGTAGGAAATTGTATGATGAGCATTTTTTCATATATGAAAATTGTAGGACAAGCGTTTTTGGTCGTTCTAGGATAGTAGGTACAGGTATAACAAATTTACTTTTTTGATCTTCCTTTTTTCGTGAATCGGTATCTTTAAAATTTATTACTTTGTTCCAATCCGCCTTCGATCCGGCATTAATTTCATTTATCTGCTGATTTAATGTAATAGTCCGTCAATGTTTTATTTGCTTGCTTTGAGGTTTTTGCGATTTCTCTTAGAATTTTGAATACTCAATTCTGATTGGCTGAAAATAAGCCAAAACAAGATTCAAGCATTTGATCCCTCCTGCATGAGGGATGCCACCACCCTCGTCATACCTCAACGTATGATCTTCCAATTTTAGAATCCGAATAGATCGATAAATTAATATTCTTTCGCAGCGAGATAGAACAACTAGCTTTAACCAACGTTTTATTGTGGTCTGACCGTTCGTTCGGTCATCATTCGAGAGAAGGTCTCTCAAGGTCGACCACCGGGCCACATGTATGATTATAACATAAATCGCGTAGCATAAATAACATGTATAAATATATATCTAAGTTTAGCCGATTCATGCCGGATGACCTTCCGCCTCGACAAAATTTATTGTTACTAATTATAAATATAAGTTGAGTTTATAGTACCCGTGGGTTTTTGAAAGTTTTTCTTCTTCTTCACTTGTTTCCATCTTTTGGTAACTCCTCTTCCAGTTAGTTATGCTCCTCATCTTCCTGCACTTCAGTGTCATCCGTTTTCTTCTGCGTGTCCATGTTTTTGACAAATAGGATGTCGTTGTTGTTTTCTACTTTTTCGTCCTCCGTTGGGGACGTCAGGTCCACCACTTCTGTCTGTTTGGCACTTTGTTTTGGGCTGATTGCCTCAACGAATTTTAGACAAGCTTGGTACTGTGGAGTATTGTCCATGAAGACCATCTCTTGTATTAGTGACTTCAAACTTGGGTATTCAGATTTGGACTGATCAGGTGGCGAGTCTGTTTTGGTCCGAAACTCTTTTTCTTTTTGTACCTCGTTGCTTTCGGTTTGTTCGTTGATTATGTTGATAGGCACGGCATTTACAAATGCATTTGTAAGCGCCGATTGGCGCTTTCGAGTCGATTTTTTCTGAGGTGCCAGTGCTGGTGGTGTACTCTTCTGATTTTGTCGTTTTGGCGAAAGAGCTACATCTTCCGAAGGTGTTGTGAATCGGTCGTCGTCGGAATGGCTCGATTCTGATTTCTCAGGTTCGGTGGTTACTGTCTTTTTCTTCTCTAATGTATCGTTTGTTCGTAGGCTCATCCCTCTTATTGTTTGGAGTTTCTGTGTTGGGCATCCCCAGTTCTTTTGCCCGTTGCTTTTGCCTTTCGCTATGTTGGGCTGCTTGTTTGTTGTGTTACTGTCTGCTTCCTTGTTTGCTTTACTGGCAGGCCCATGTTCTCGTCCTCCTTGAACATTGCGTGTTGTGGCGCGTTACGATTCTCTGTCTAAAAAACGTAGAAATGACCCAGATATCCGTGCAGATTTATACGCGACATAATCACAAAGTCAAGATGCTATACTAAGTCGAGAGAAAAATCTTGGTTGTTTGCCGAATGTTTGTACCCATGCGGTGTGTGGAGTATATGTCAGAATTTTTCCGTCAACCGTTTTATATCTTTGTTCAAAGCTTTGGATTTTTCACTTTCGTTGCTATTCTAATGGTCTTTCTTGCCACCTGCTCGATGCGTTTCTTAGTATGTGCGTCTATTGTTATCTGTACCCCTTCATATCTTACGTTAGGCTTATCTTTTGCTAATTCTATAACTTTAGGATTTGCACCTGTTTTTTATTGTGGCGTAGAATTTGCTTTTTGTAGTTTCTTTGGTTTTTGTTGGTTGCTTTGCCTTTTTCTTTGATTGAAACCTCGTCCTCCAACCATCTTTGTAGATCATGATTCATCTCTGCGGGGGTAATGGCGGCTTTGTGGGGTTCTTTTTATCTAAACAGGCATGTTTGGAATGTTCCCAATTTCAGTTATTTACGCAAAGGTGTTCGGTTTGCGACTCATGTGTGCCTCAAACGGTGAGATTTTTGTGACGCCGCGTGGTGTGATTCGTAGTGTTCTTTTTTAATTCCGGCTACATCGGAAGCTAGCCGCTACTGCGTGTTTGTTTCATCAAAACTCATCATCGCAAACCTGCGTTTTAGTGTTTGTATCATTCTTTCAACTACTCCTATTGCCCTATTCTCGTCTACCGGTGCAACATTTTTTTTATGTTATTGGTGTTGCAAAAAAGTTGAAATTTTTTTGCTCGAAACGTGTGTGCCTGATCGCATATTTGTCTTCGCGGGACACAATTGTTAGAAGCATACCGTTGCATAAACTTAATAGCTATGTCTGCTGTTGTGTTGGCAACAACTTTTGCGGTAGAAAACTTTGACCATTTATCCATTGCAACCAATATACACGCATCCCTATTTAATTTATCGAGGAGAGGTCCTGCGAAGGCTAATTGAACTTCCTCGTTAGGTTCGACTACTGGTTCCATTAGGAATGAATGTTTTTCCATATTATAGGTTTTAAGTTTTCACCTGTTCAGTGCAATGTTTGCAGTTTTGTGCCATATGGACGTTGGTCATGTGAATGTGAGGGAAACAAACGTGTTGGCACAAATCCAGCATCGCTGCTGAACCCGGGCGTGTGAGGTGGAGGCTGTCCAAGATTGTTTGTCAGAATTGTGTTGGTATTACGATTCTTTCGTCTATCAGTAAGCAATCCTCTCTGACATGCAGCCTGTTCCGAATGTTGTGCCATTTTTGTCCATACGCCGTTTTAATGGCCTCCAAATCCCTTTTTTTAACAAAATTATTGAGTCGGTGGAGGTTGCGATCTTTTTTTGTGGCAGCGGCGATAAAGCGTACTCCCAGTACACGTTAGAGTTTTTTTTACTGATTAGGGGCGTGTCCTCTTCTGCTTCGGTCGTGTTTGTGGCCTTTTCCAGGGTTGCAACTAGTCCCTCCGTAACTAGTTCTTGGCTGGCCTCTAGCGATGTACTCTTCGTCATCGTTGCGGTTGCCTTGTTGTGTCTCCTGTCTTCTTGTATTGTTTTAGCTGGGTCCACGCGGCTCACCCAGATTTCGTCCTCGGATTGTTGTTCCCCAGAAAATTTTGTTTTTGAAGTTTCTTCGTTTTCCGTCTGGCATGATTTCGTTTCTGGATGGCCGGTGTTCCCCTTGTGCTCCGTTTGGCTGGTTTGTACTGTCTGATAGTCACCGAAAATGATCTTTGGGAAATTTGATTTTTTTCTGGTTTCTTCAGACTTCCTTTGTGCAATCATCTCTCTTGCATCGTGAATCTTGGCCGTATTCTCGTTTGGTGAGTGTTTAGGCGAGCTTGTGTTCACCTTTTTCTCTTTTGTGGGTGGCCTTTTATGCCATCGAGGATCGGAGAGATTCTACTCCCTGTCTGATGATCCTTGCCACTGGGTAGCTCATTCAGTGTTTTGTCCTTTGAGATCGGTGCTTTTCAGTTCCGTTGGTATGAAACCTCCTTTGAATCCTCGCGTTTCTGCTCATTTGCTCATTGTGTATCGATGGATGAAATTGACTTTTTATGAACTGATTGTTTGTTGGCGAATTTTGAGTGAAACTGAATTTGATTGTGAGTTTGCAATTGACCGCGTGCGGAATGTTTGGAATGTTCGGTTATTAATTGAGTGTTTGAGTTAGCATCCAATAACCCTTTGTTTTTCGCGCGTTTTTTGATCAGCTCATACGGTGCTTTGTTTTGATTGTCCAGATTATTTAGAATGACGTTGTCAATCAATTCCAGGTTACTTATGAATGCATTATTTGTTGCTACAACAAATTCCTCATCATACTCGCCCGGGAGTATTGCCAATCCAAATGGATTCCGGGACATATAGTCGATTAACCCCATTTTGTTCCCCGCAAGGTGTTTGATCTCAAAATGGAATGGTATTAGGCCATCAATCCACCGTGTGAGCCGGGTTTGGCTTATTTTTGATTTTTCGCTTGCGTTTAAAGCGCTAATTAAGCCTTGATGGTCTGTAATGAGGGTGAAATATTTTCCATAAAGATAGTATTTGTGTTCAATTGCCCAAACTACCCCCAATAGTTCCAGTTCGTTTACCAAATTTTTTTCCTCCAGGGAGTTTAGAAAGCGTGATGCATACGCTACGGCTATCCAACCCTCCGGTGAATATTGCTCTAATGCTGCCCCTAATCTTGTGTTGGATGCGTCGCAGACTATGCGAGTTTCTAATTGTCGATCAAAAGGTTTAATTTGTGTTTTTTCAGCTACTAATTTTAATATATTTTTGAAAGCTGTGTTGTGTTCTGTTGACCAGTCAAGTGGTTTTCTCTTTTCTGTGTTTTTTACTAATGGGCGTAGGGCGGTGGCTGCTTGGGCAAAATTTGATGTATAACGCGTGAGGTGGTGTATTGACCCAGTAAAACTTTTTAATTGTTCAAATGTTTTTGGTGCTGAGAGTTTTTCTATTGCCTCAGTTTTGTTAATGAGCGGTGTTGTTACTTCGCTAGTGATGTTAAACCCTAACCAATCCATCTGCTTACAAGCGAACTCAGATTTCTAAAGTGATACTGCAAGGTTTACTTAGTCTAATCTTTCCAAAAAGGCTTTTAGCTTCTGTTAGTGCAATTCTGTAGACCCTTTCATGACTATCAGTATGTCGTCTAAGTATGCATATGTGTTAGTGCAGCAGTTTGATAAGGTTAAGTCAATTGCTTTTTGAATTTCGGCTGGCATTTCCGTGAGGCCGTAAAATCATGTCTAGAATTGATACGTTCCCGTCGCGTTGCCACAGATTACACTGAAGTTGCATTGCTCGCGCGTTGATTGATCCAACGGGATTTAAGAGTATGCGTAACAAAGATCAAGTTTTGAAAACAACGCCTGTTTTGTTTTGTCTGATTTAACAAATTGGGCGATGTTATCCAGCAATAAATCGATGTTAGGCATTTCATATTTGCTTTTGTGAATAAAGTTATTGATTTTCTTGGAATCCAACGCGAGTTTTCTGTTTGATCTTTTTTCACATCGACTGATAAATTGTCGATCGGAACACTTGTCTAATTTGATGAAGTGTTTCTGGTCAATTAATTTGTTCAATTCCCCTTCCAGACGTTCTTGGAGATGTATTGGAATGCGTCGATATGAACTCTTTAATGAACTGAGTTTTCATCGTGTGATTTTATGGTTTTCCGATACGTACGCATAGCTGTTGAATGTTGTCTTTGACCCATTTTTCAAATTTTGGATCAGACTCTTCTTGTTCTCGGACAACATGTACATTTTGTTTGTATTGTTCTTGGATTAGTTTGATACCAATCTGCGGTAAGATGTTGCATCCTATAATACTTGCTTTTTCGTCATCTACAACATGAAGGGAGCTGAATGTTTTTTCCAGCCTCCTGACTCGATAGTTATGGTCAATTTTCCTTTCGGAATGATCGTTTTGCCCTTGTAGCACACTAGGCTCCGTGCGGTGTCTCCTGTTGGAATGGTTTTGAATAGTGCCTTTTTGTTGTATTGTTGAATGCACCGTGCGGTTTTTTCGTTCAGGAATGACATCGGGCTGACCGAATCGGCTATAGCGTTTAATTGCTCTCTATTTGTCTTCAATTTGACGATGTGTCCGTTTAGGTCTTCTTCAGCTAGTGTACATGTGTTTTTTATTTGAAATGATTCTGCAACTGCCATAACCAAAAATTTCTCTATTTGATATTCGTCTCAACCGTTGCTTGAAGTAAATTCAGCGAATGCCACTGGGTCGTTTTCAGTACCTAGACTTTCAGTCTCCAGTTCTTCCTGTTGATCTTCTTGTGTGTTTTCTAAGTAGTTTAGGTGTGTGAGTTCTAAGTGGTTTTAGTGGCCCTGCTTGGCGCATTTTGAGCAAATTTAATCTTTTGCGGGGCAGGACTGTTAATGGTTTTGGTTATACTGATTTCCACAATTATGACACTGTTTTTGATTATTTATGTTGGTATTTTTTTGTTGTCCTTTTGCGTTTTGTGATCCTCGTGTGAAAGCTCGTCCCCGCGCGCCTCGACCTCTTTGTGTGTTTGGATTATTAGATTAGTTATAGCGGTCCCGCGTGTTTATGTAGTTGACCGGTTCTTGTTTTGGCGTAATGTAATGTTACGAAAGGATTTGTTTTCATTGTACGACTGTGTTCAATTCTTTTTTCTCGACCTATTGCGTATTCTTACGCATCTTGTGGGCTCCTTGTTTGTGCCAAAAATTCGTCTGCGGTTTTGTCATTGTTCATGTGAGCTATGAAAATTTCTCTGACCCATTTGTCTTCTCGGTCGCCGCAGTCGGCTCGTGAAGCTAGTTCAACGAGATCCGAATGAAATTGTTCTAAGCTTTCTGTTTTCTTTTGTTTCCTGCAGATGAAATTGTATTTTTCAAAAACGATTATCCTAATTGTCACAAAAGTATCCTCGAGTGTTGTCATCAGTTCTTGTGCGGTGACGTTATGTAGTTCCAAATTAGGTCTTTTCTGTTGTATTTGTCTTTGTCCTTCCGCTTCTAAACATAAAAATAGGAAGCTGCGTCCCAACTGAATGAATTGCAAAATACTCCTTTCTCCCGAGATTTTATGACGTGCTTCTCCCACCAAACTCTTTTCTCTTGGTTTCTGATCTCTCTGTTCTTCTTTTGTGTCTCGGTTTCTCCCGTGATTTCAACTTTGTATACTGGCTCTGACGGTTCGACTAGCTGTGGTCTGGCTCTCAGTAAATTTCGCACCTCTATCCCATTTTTTGCGAATACAGCCATTTCCAAGGTTGCTGCCCACTAGGACCACTCTACTCCGGCCACATGTATGATTATAACATAAATTTGATAGCATAAATAACATGGATAAATATGTATAAGTTTAGCCGATCCATACCGGATGACAACCTTAAAGCGGCATTTACCCATTTTAAAGCGGCCTTTATCTGTTTTAAAGGAGCAGCACATGATTGCTTTGGATTACGTCAGATGATATGTCTGAGGTGAACAGATCTGCATGTACCTACAAAATTAATGGTGATTGAATTCAAAATCTAGTTCAAAAAACAATTATTCCAAGTTACCCATCAACCTTATTAGTTCATCTACTCTTTATTTGCGAACAAAATCAGATCCTAAGTATAGTACTTCTATGTTTCACTGTCCAAAACTTAGCAGCTGGTACTGGGTGTAGTCCCCCTTCTGCTCTTACTTCTGTTTCCGAGGCTGGTCGCGGGGATAGTCCCCTACTACTTTTACTTCTGTTTCCGAGGCTGGTCGCGGGTATAGTCCCCCTACTACTTTTACCTCTGCTTCCGAGGCTGGTCGCGGAAACAGTCCCCCTACTACTCTGAATTCTGCTTCCGACGCTGGTCGCGGATATAGTCCCCCTACTGTTTTAACTTCAGTTTGCGAGGTTGGTCGCGGGTACTTCCCTTCTAAGTTTATTCCATAAGTCTTCGATACGAATTTAGTAAAAGGGCCGTCAAAACGATATATAGCGAGCGATTCTTGAATCGCCATGCAAAAAGCAACTGCAACAATTTTAGTTAAGATGTTACACATTTTATTTTTGCTTTGTTTTGCTAATGCAGATTATAAACTTGAGTTTGACTTTTAAAAAGTTTGAAAAAATTTAAAAAGTCTTTCCAAATCATGTCTATTTAAACTTATCAGATCAATTGCTTAAGCAGCGTGTAAAGTTCACAATATGTTTTATCGATTTTATGTAGATGTCAGTTAGCTTCTATTAAGTTTGTTTCCTCTTTAAAAAAAATTCCTTCAATAATTCGCTGTCAAAATGGTTGTTTTGCTGTTCATTTTTTGATTAGTCCAAGTCAAGTTTCAGTTCCTTGCTCGACTAGTCAATTTCAAAATGTTTTTCTAGTTTTTTTACTCTCTCTGTCAAAGCTTCTACGGTCATAGTTTTGACTCAACGATTCGCTTTTGGAAACTGAATTAAAGAATTGTATAACTCCGGAACGGTTTTATCATCATTTGAGCATAAAAACTGCTTCAAAGAAAAACAAGAAAACAAAAAAACATTTATGAACTTAAAATCCCGAAAAAATAGTTGTCTTTTATTTTCATTAATTGCCAAGTTTCATAATCTTCAAGTTTTTCGAGTTCATCAGATATTTTAAATTTGTCAGTTTTTTAGATAAACCTATTCCCATTTTTGAACTGAAAAGACAAGTTTCAATTTTGTAACAACTCTCACTTCTGCTATCAGAACCTACACTTCTACCTTAACTTGCCTTATGAACACCCTTTTCTCGTCAGCTGCTGAATTTAGGCTTAATTATTTGTGTATATATTTTTTTTTAATCAATTGTATATAAATTGAATTCAAACAAATTCAGGGCAGCACTTGTGGGTTCGTTAGCCGTAAGCTCTTTATTACAGATGTATTGAGTGTTAATTGATGAGTAAAAATAAGTAACTTGACACATTGGTAAAAATTATAACTTCGTATGTATAAGTTCAAAGAAAAAGTAACCCATTGTGGTGCAAATACAACATAATCGCATCACTTAATGTGGTAGCCAGTAAAAACAGAAGAAATGTCAAAGAAAAGAATGGGGTTCAAAAAAGTAGAATGTATCTGTATCTAAATATGAATTTGTCTTATTTGGTTCGTTTTTAATTTTAGCAGGGAAAATGATGCAAAATAATGTAACTCTCATAGTTATGTTAGAAATAAGAGGCAAAACGTTTTATTCTAAAAAAAAATTTTAAAAATTGATATTCAAAATAAAAAATGTGTAAACCCAAGTTTTTTGTCCAAAGTTTCCTTGAAAAATGTAAAAAACTCGATTACTAAGAAGCATTCCACAGTCATTTTGAGCCCGAACAAAAAATGACCAAATTTGATTTTCGTTGATAAAAAATTATCAAAAATATTGCAAGAAGTCCCACAAAACACTCTAGAAATCCCAAAAAAAATTTAAACGATATACCATTATGCAACAATTAGTAATAACCGATCGTGAAGTCGGGTTGTTATCCGTACTTCGAGAAAATTTTCAAGCTTCGGCTTATTCTGACTGAACGGCGTGTACAAGACGGGACAAGTTCTTAAGATAATCGAAAAATTTTTCAGGCTAGCAAAAATACTTGTCAATAAACAAAGCATGACGTTGTCTTAATATCAAGGTTAAAAATTGAATAAGAAAACTGACTCTTGTGAAATATCTAATAGTTTTTAAAAAATTTCAATTTTGGGGTGAAAACTTTTGGTTTCGTGGAATGATTTCGAATGCTCCGTACAAATTTGAAAAACAAAATTGAGCAAAATTTAGAACAGGGAATGGAACAGTCTTAGTAGAATCCAAAAATGATTTTTTGGCCTGTTAAAAAATCGAGCTTTTAAAACCTGGAGTCAAGTGCACATAGGCGAAATTTTTTGCCTGCTGAAAAAATATATTCGTGAGCTGGATACACAGATTTATGTTTCAAAATTTTTTTTGGGCCTCAAACTCTGATTTAAACTTAATGGTATGGAATTCCTCTATTCTGCAGAAAAACCGAAAAAATTAAAAATATGTAAACAACTTACTCACCTTGTGTTTGGTTTTTCATTTCTTTCGTAACAAAGATAAGTCAGGTTTATCCTTTTGATTTATCTGTTTATTTAAATTTCATGCGGTTTTGTGTTTTTTTTGGCTCTTAGAAAATTTTTGCACGTAGATCATTAAACTTATTGCTCCGCATCCGCTAATTTTTCCAAGATTTAAAAAGTTTTTTTTTGTTCTGCGTGCCTGGAGATATCTAACAGCGTATCGTGCTGCATCAAAAGTATCGTGCTGTATCGTAAAAGTTGCAAAGTTGCAAGAAACAGGTTAGGAAATGAAATAGTTTTTTCATTCCTTTTTGTTTTTATCTTTAGTGCAAAAAAACCTACTCCGTTTGACCAAACTTTCTCATCATAAAACTTCTTTACTTGGAACAATTTTTTTTCATACAATGCTTTATAAAACTTACCTTACCAAAATTATATGAATCATTTTTGATAAAATTTTTGATTCAAACTATTTATAACATTGTTACATAAATTAACTTCTCAATTTATTTTAGTTTCTTTAAACTATTTTTGCTAAGCGCTCAAATTAGTGTTTTTCACCATAGTTTTTAAGCAAATTTATAATTTTCACCTTATACATTAGGCTTTGTCTTATTCATTTTGAAATACATAATTTTAAAAAATTGATTTGCTCTCGATTTAAGTACTGCGGTTTAAAAGATAAGAGGAGTGCTCTTATCCTCTTATCAACATAAAACCAGCCAGGAAAAGTCCAACTACAGATTTGTTTTATGGAATAATTTAGTTTAAAATAAATTTTGAATTTTCAAAGAAAAAAAAACTGGAAAAAAAAGAAAAAACTAAGCTATACGAAGTACAAAGCGATATGCTCCGCATTTACAAAGTTTTAAATAGACTAAGGAGCATGCCTCAATCCATTTTAGAACCATTTCTAGGACAGATTGAGTATCCGCTCTCGCGCTAACAGCGCGAAACTACTTATATTGCGCGATATTTCTCCCAATTTTGCCCGATTGGCTGCTCTTTGCTTTTTCCCCCTACTATATTTACTACGCGTAATATTATTGCTCACAATATCCAATTATTATGAAAATTGAAACAGCAGTTAAGCAGCTAAGTTTGCAATCTTTAAAACCCATAACTTTAGAAAAAGAAATCACAGGTGAATGATCTGTTCAAATTTGAGCTCTGGACAACAATACTTTTTGAATGATATTAGAAATTTCCCTAAAAGTTTGCTAGCTAAAGTCAAAATTTGTCTGGAGAAAATTCATCACCCTAAGCACAACTATTTGTCATGTTTTTAGAAATTTCTTGGAACAATAACAAACTATTTCTAACTGGTAATTCTGCGGACGAATTGCGCTGTTTTGAACAATCATTAAGGAAATCGTCCACGATGAGGGAGTCTAATTTATTTGAACTCCTGTGCTTCTTTGATGTCTTCAATATTTTGACCCCTTTATGCCTTTGATGTAAACATTTTTTCTTTCCTCTGGTTTCATTAAAAAGAGCTTTAATTTTTTTTTCATTATACACTATAAAGTCTAGTTGTTGCATTTAATCTGTTTCACTGCTAGGCTGACGCAATTTCAAGACTGCTAACAAAAACAGTCTTCATTTTTGCCCAATTTTTTAGTCATAACCCGCCTTGAGCTCCTCCTATAGATTCTATTTGCTCATAATGGTTCCCGGGGCAAAAATAGTCCATTATTATCCATTACAGATGTAAAATTCTATTATTCAGACCGCTTCTTGATTATATGTCCGTTTTATTGATTATTCTTGAAAAAATACTCCCTTTTAATACATTATAATCGAAGGTTATCCATTAGTTTTGGCAATGTAATCGATTGATTTTGTCTCGATAATTCAATACAAATTATTGTTTTTGAATTCTAAATTCATTACAATTCATTATTTAATGTCCATTTTTTCTTAGAACGACAATCGATTATTTTGCAGAAATTTCGCAAATTTTTCAAATTTTGCTGGAAATTCAAAGCCAAAATTTTTACAGTTGGACCAAACAAAATAGTTAAAAATCACACACGCTCAACCAAACTCATCCCCGTGTAATTAACAAGCACAATACAATCCCCTCCCCCCAAGTTCACAGTTTACCCTTATTAAAGTCACTACCTCCCAAGTTTTTAACCACACCCCCTGCACCAAATTTTTTTAACACACCCCCAGCTACGCTCATTTAATGCGGGGGGGGGGGGTTTGTAAATTAGAGGGGAAATAAACTGTTGAGGGGTAAAAAAAACTTGAGGTAGTAAACTTGAGAGGGGTTAAACTGATTAAACTGATGGGATTAATCATTAACACCCACTACCCCTGTTGTACGAGTAATGAATCCCCATCAACCATCCCCCCACCCCCCTGGTGAATGGCGGTTGTGGTAAAAACAGTTAAAGTGTTAAACGTAATGGAATTAAAGTGTTAATGGATCATGTTGACTTAAAAATTATTTTGATTATAATCCATTTTTTTTCGATTATAATAATTCAGTTTGTAGTTTTATATAACCGATGAAGATATAACCGATGATGATCCATGGAGGCTCCAAGCGAGAAAATTCTGATTTCTGAAAAAATTAAGTGAGAAAACAACCGCAATAGGTTTTTAATTTTTTTCTGAGAAAAATAAATACTTGGAAATAGTGACTTGAAAACGCGTAAGCTCAATGTTTTTTATCACGTGTAAGTTTTCTACTTAAATGGTAGCCATCAGATATTGAAAATCTGGCTCAAACTTGGTAGACATTTACTAGGCTTGGTTTTGGACCAAGTTAGTATCGTCATTTCCCAGGGGGGAGGATGTTAAGTTGGTTCTGACTTCGAATTTTCAGCCAAAGAGAAGAGAGCGTTTTAGACGAAGCGTTTATCAATATTGATTTAAATTAAAAGCTGGTGTGAAGGATCTTTGCTTAGGGTCTATTTGTTGTGGAAAATGTTACCTTGATCCTTAGTTTTTGTTCCTTTTGTCTATCCTCTCCCAGAAACAAATTCGTTAAGAGAGAATATGAAATCAATAAATTGAGTTCTGCGAGTTAGTTGGAGATGAGAATATAAGTAATAAGCTCAGTTGAGATTAAAAACTCTTTTTATTGATAAATTCACAAAAATAATGCTTCGACTAACATATGTCTTTTCAGCTGAACAAATTTAAAATGCTTTGAGTTCAACAAAGTTCAGCAGTATCCTGGTCTACAAACAACAGTCCAAATCCAACGTTGGTATTCAGACACTCTAGTGCTCACAGAGTCTCCTTGACATCCTGATTCGCCAATACTAATCACTCCGTATAGACAAATGGGACTTAATTGGGATCAATCACAATCAAAATTTTCTTAAGAAGATATATTTCTAAAGTAACATGCATTCGTTCATTTTTGTGCCGAGTTTCGACGTAATATTTGTGTTTGGTGCCCTGGGGTCTGAATAATCAAAAATCTTCACACGCCACAGTTTTTGCAAACTTTGTCAGTCGCCAACTTGGTCAGTTTGGGTTTCTTAGTTTGGCCTAAAACTTTGTCAAAAATTGAGTGCGGTGGATTGATTTGATGAAAATGAAAAAATAAAAAAAAATAGTTAAAAAAAAAGAAAATTTTTTTTTTCATG
This sequence comes from Symsagittifera roscoffensis, assembly GCF_963678635.1. NCBI lineage: Eukaryota > Metazoa > Xenacoelomorpha > Acoela > Convolutidae > Symsagittifera > Symsagittifera roscoffensis. The sequence goes on from NC_087067.1 coordinate 8,003,803, forward strand.
AGTTTTCCAAAAAACTACAACACCCTTAAAGAGGAGTTGAAACTCCCTATATCTGAAACATTTGATAAACATTTCACAATACTTTTTGCCCTTAAAGCTAAAATATTGATTGACACTTAAACTTGGACTAAACCAAGAAACAGTTTTTTTAGCAAACAAATGATTTGAAAATCGACAAAAAACAAGAAAAATGTTCAAGAAAATCTTGAAATGTTTGTAGGTTTTTGAGATTCAACTTTTTTGTTTGAGTTGCGGCTTAAGTAGTTTCAGGAACAGTTGAAATCACTCAATTGCGGTTTAAACTTATGCATTCGAAAAATTTGGGGTTTTCTGTGTATCCAAAATAAAAATAAGATTAAACCGCAATTGAGTGATTTCAACTGTTCCTGAAGCTTTTTCTTCAAATTTTTCTGAAGCTAGTTAAGCCACAATTCAAACAAAAAATATGACATTTTCAAAAACAATTTCAAGACATTTAAAAGAAAAAGTCAAAAAAAAATTTCTAGTAATGCCTTTTTCTCAGGGATTCGACCACCTGCTGACCCGAAAGGTCCCCCTTTGTACTATTTTGCGATATCCTTTTTTGGGTGACAGACTCTGAACTTTTTCTAATGGCGCCTTTGGCACCAAAATCTATATTAATTTTGAGGGGGAGCGCGCGCCGAAAAAACGCAATTTTTGGTCAACATTTTCCAAAAAGTGCCTAAAAATTTTTTTGGCCTGTTTTTTTTTCAAATTTTTGCCTGCGGCACAGACAATTTGGTCAAAATAGGGTATTTTGGTGATTTGAGAGAACTAAGAAAATCAATTTGATCGACCTAAAAAAAAGGTCGACAAAAGTTTCGAAATTTTTTTAAAAAATCTACCCCCCCCTTCGAGAAAATCCTAGATTCGCCCTGTTTATAATGATGACATTATGGTTTACTGTCGCTTTCTTTCTTCAGATGAAAAACCAAAAATGACAAAATTCAAACGCAATAAATATATTTATCGGCTGGTTCAAAAAAATGAGAATGTAACTTACTTAGAAAGAAAACGGATTGCAGGGATAAATCCGTGAAAGACGAAAGAAGATGTTTTGCTTGAAATTGCTAAAAATGATAGCAGTTTTTCTTTCACTGAGCCTTAAAGACTACAGAGAAGTTTTCAAGATACCAAACTAAACAGAAAATCACCTTTTTTTTATCAACACCAGCCGCCTAGCAACACACCCATTGAGCACAAGTTGATAAATGATTTTGAAAAACTTGATAGAAAAATTTTTACTGAAAGGATAGTTTCAAAACTAGCAACAAACTTTGAAAAACCGTACAAAAAGAATTTTTTGTGTTGGGCTTCTTGTTAGTATTAAAAGAATAAAAAGTACACGTTCAATGCCAAGTTCAGAAGGAGCTACAATTTAAGGTTTAACAATTAGCCGTAATCATGAGGACAAATAAGAGAAGAAGCAACCAATTAAGGAAAGAAGATTGAGTAAGTCGAAAAAACGGGGCATTTAAATTGCATAATTTAAAACAGTGGACTAAAATTGGCAATCGTGGGTTTGATTGGTCGGATATATCAAAAGGGGACCGTAAGGTGGATCAATCGATGCGGCAGACGATTGGCTGAAAGATACGAAATCCACTTCTTAAGTTCCAATTGGATATATCAAGGATGGCCTAACATCATAAACCAGGGGGCATACGAGAGATAAATCAAGATATTCGGGCAAGTTTTACAAAACTGTGACAGGCATTGCATTTTTTTTGTTATTAAAACTGGAATGGGTCACTTTTATGTATTAGGAAAATGAAGACCGCTGCAGGATTTGTTTTGAAAAAAGTTTCTATGCTGAAGTAGTGTTTCTTCTTAACCCTTTATTATGCAGGGAAAGGAAAGTTTTCTTAATCAGCTTAGTGTGATTACTTTTTGAGAATTTTACACCACTTCATTTTTCAGAAGATACATTTTGCGTATCTTTATGCCTTATTTAATCTAAAAATTTCTATAATGGAGAAGTCTAATTCCTAATCAAATCGCTGCCAACGCTAGGCATTAGAAAAAAAACGGTAAGTTCATACATCGTATCAATCAAAATTGGGTATTTGGGCAGTTTTCAAACAAACATTTTTCCCCCTTACGTGGCCCAATTAAAATAACAACAGGCTAACAGTTTTGAGCTCGAGGCATGAAGAAATTAGGACTGTCAGGTGATTTGAAACAGCTGACAGTCAAAAATTGTTGCTTGAACGCTGAAATTTGTATAAAAAATTGCTCCAAGCCTCATTTTTCCCATTCTTTATTGAAAATGGAACGAAATTACACCAATAAAAAATATTCACTTTAATAGCAAAAAGTGAGTCAGATATCTAAAATAGTGGACCTTTTGACTGGTTTCATTTTTCAGTTGATTGGTTTTTGATTAAATTGGTTTTTTGAGCAAGATTGAGTCAAAAGCTTTGAGCGGGCTCATAAAAAAATTCGGAGCAAAAGTTTTTTAAATTGCGTAAAAAATAGGTTTATTGGCACAATGTTTTGACGCAATGCCGTCATGCGCTATTAGCAAAATGGGAATACTACTTCCAAACCCTCTTAATTCCACAAAAACATGTTAGTTATGAAAAAAACTTCTGATCACCATAGAATGCAACAATGCTGTTCAAATTCAATTTTTACTAAACTGTTCTAACTTTGAAGAATTTTGTCCAGCAGTTTCCGGAAAAAGTTTGTGTTTCAACCAAAAAAAAAACTTTTTTAATACCTTGCGCTTTTAAGTTTTTAATCCTTTGATTTTTCCAACGGAGAGTGAGGTAAAAAAACATTTCATGCGCTGTTAAAAAAACTTTAAGTGAGAAAAAATATATACTTTCGGTGATAACATTCCACAAGTTGCCTTTTTCTTAAGCTGAAACGTGGTCGGCAAAGCTTTACATCAGACGCTGAAAACTGCAGTTTTCAGGTCTCAAATACTGCGGCCAACTTATGATAACGTCAAAAAAAACAAGGTAACGCTTTTTTGGTCAATTAGCTTAAATGAAAAGAAAAACATAATTTTTTGTAGACTTTATGAAAAAAATCAATCGATTACATTGGAACAAAAAATATTATAATCAATTATATCGGAAATTGATGAAACCCAAAGTTTGACACACACACACCCACTATCATACCCTCACACATCCTTTCACATCGCCCATACCCTTCCACACCCCCACTTTATCTTCGCTAATCCTCACTTTATCGGGTCTCCCAGTTTACCACCCTAAGATTGTACCAGGCTTACCAATTTCAGTAACCACCCCCAACGAGTTTCATTAACCACCTCCAACGAGGGAGCGGATTTGGTCCAAGGGGAGGCTAAACCAAGGAGAGGGACAAGGAGGGAAGGGTGGATATAAATTAAATATGGGAGGGTGCAAAAAGGCAGTAAAACTTGAGAAACTTACAAAGCGTTTGAAGAGAAAGTATTGAAAAAAAAGATTAGAGCTTTTTTATGCTTAAAAATTTTGAGTTAGGACCGTGTTGGTTAACTCATAGAGTAATTTCGGATAGGGTACACCGTCTGCTCGTCACGCTATCTTATTTTCGGCCGGATAGATTCGTGCAACTTCTTAGTCTAATACCGATCCTAATCTTACTCTTATACTATCTAGTCTCAGGTTGTTTAACTAGTCTCTGCTAGGCTCAATAGATCTAGGGTATACTGGTTTATTGCGGCTGCTGAAGTGCTCGGGAGAGTCCAACTAATTTCTAAGTTAAATTCAAATCTCTCTGGTGCTGAAATTACAAGTAACTTCAGCACTTACAAATAAGTGGGTTGTTAGTTAGATGGATCATGATTGGTTAATATTAAATACTTTACATTGGTAAAACATTTAATTTATCCAATCATAAAATGTAGTTTAGATCAGGTTCCACCCATCCGGGTTTTACAGAGTTTTTTAGAATAGTTCTTCTGCAATTCGAAGGATGGATGATGGACGTTTGTTTTTGGCGAACATCATAATTTTCTTCCGTTTCCTCTTTTGTTAGGGAAGTTCCAGGAAGCTGGAGTTAGAGACATAAGACGTTGTGTTCTTCTTGTGACAACGACTAAGTCTCGGATCTGTACGTATACTTGAACATCGAGGTGGTCATTGGTCTAGTTCAATGAAGTCCTTTTCTGCGAGGTCAAGTCGTACTCTAAATCCTTTGAGTTGTGATTGTGAGTGGCATATCGATTGTGGTTGGTCATTCTCTCTCGAGCGTAGTGGGGTCGTTTTGTCTTTAGATGTTCGTCCTTGGTGTTGTATTCTGATCTATGTATTGCACAAATGTAATTTACATTTTATAAAACATTTATTAGTTTAATATTTTTTAATTATGATTTTAGTTAGTTGTTTTCACAAAAGCTTTTTGTTTTAGTTCGGTTATTTTGAAGAGTTACTCACACTTGAGTAGCTCTTATTAAAAATAAAGGTGTGGTCACAAAGCGTGGATGTAGCGCGGTGGGTTAGGCCGGCTATAGAGCATGCTCAGGACGTCCTTCCTGGTGGGTTAGGCCAGGAGTGGGAGTATGATTTCATGCGGTTTTTGTGAGGGGTCCTGTTTATGTGACAACGTTTTATGTTGGGTTTGTTGTGGTCTTTCTTATGTCTTGTTGGTTATGTCCTTTTTCCAAAAATCAAATTGTTTGTGTTATGGGTTTGTCTTTCGACTTTTTTGTGTTTTATTATTTCTTTCTTAGACTTTATAATAGTCTTCAAAAGAATAAATTATCCAGTTTTAAACTGGGTTAATCCGGTTTGGGTACCGTTGGTTTCCTTTTCTAAGTCATGCTGTTATTCTATGATTTGTGGTATTTAGTAAGCTGCGTTGGTTAGTTTTGTTTAGTATATGATTCCTTTCCAACCGGGTTAAAGGAAAGTTTGAAACATGTTATTATATGTTAGAGTTGTTGAGTGTGAAAACTTGAAACTGAAATTCATTATTTTAAACAATTCTTCGTGGGCGAGCTGTGCGAGTGTGGATAGAATTTCTGTGCGAATGAATGAAAATATCAAAAGGTTAGTACTGCATTTGCATTTATTTAATTTACTACATAGAATTTAGAAATTTACTGCTAGTCATGGGGGAATATTAAGATACAAATTTTCATCATAATTAGATTTACTGCTTGTGGGGGAAAATTTTAGAAATGAATTTACTGCATTGGTAATAAATTTATAAATTTATAAGTGTAAGAGATTAATAGAATTTTTGAAATCTGTTTGATGAAATTTGCGATTTTTATTTGTCTTTTGTGGTTTTTGTAGGTGATCGTCGGGTGAAGGCTAAAAATCTAAAGAAAACATGAATAAAGAATGGTGAGTTTTTAATATTTTAATTAGTTAGTAATATTCATTTAATTCATACTTACCTGTTAGTCGTCGGGGAAAAAACCGTGGGGGAAGATGTCGTGGATGAGATCGGAAGTTGTTAGTAGTTTAGCTAAGATGCGGATGATATTTTTAGTCTGAAGCAGTGGCCAAAGCAATTGGAGTGCCTTGATAGTGGTTAGTTCTTCAGTGCCAACTGCAAACTCATAAGGTGTGTTTTGGATTAGATTATATAATTTGTGATTGAATTTAGTGTTGTGGATGAATTCTAAAATTGGGATTTCTATAGGTTGTACAAACTCGTGCGGGATAAGGAAGGGTCGGGATTCTTCGGCGTTGAAGGTCTTGGTGATGGGACAGAAGATGTACATTTGGGTTATGGGATCATAATTGCGAAGAATACCATGAAGGTTAGTATCTTTAATGCAATATGTGAAATTTAGGAAAAATGGTGAAGTGTATTTGGAATTAATGAATTGAAAACGATGGTGTGGTTGTCTAGAGGGTGTGTGTAGGTCAAAGTGATTTTGGATGAAGCGATAATAACTATATGTGTGGGTTTGTTTAGTGCGCAACATGATATCGTGTGAGCAGTGTAAATCTCTTTCGTGTGGTGCAAGGAAATGAAAGGTTAGTGAAAATATTTGGAAGCGTTCTTTAAAACTTTCGTATGCTTGTGTGTCTGTTAGTGCTTCTGAAATAATGTGATCAAACTTTCGGTCGAAGATGTTTAGTGTGAATGTATATGGTGTCTTGATGAAAAATTTCTCGGTAATTTGTGGATTAGCGAAGCGATCGTCGTCTAAGAATTGATCTTGGTTAGCTCTGATGATGTTGTGATCATAGTATTCGAGTGTATATTCGTTAGCTCTAGGTGCAGTGTGTGTTTTTAGTGATTTTTTATATCCAACGTAAGTAAATTGTCTAGGTGTTAGTGGTGTAGTGAGTCGATATAGCATGTCCGTATTTCGCTCTATATCGATGTGAGTGTTAGATAAAGGTAAGCAAAGAGGGTTAGTAAAATGATAATATGAGGTCCAAGAGAGAGTGGGCATTAAAACGTATTCATCTACAAAGTTGCGTGTTTCGTTAGTGTCGTGGGGGGTGTTTAAGGTGTATTGTGGGAATGAGGGTAAGGTGATGGCTAAAAATTCTTTTGTGTTAGTATGCTTGGGGTGGTTGATGTATTCACGGGCTGTTCCTGGTTTTGCTGGGAAAGGATGGTTGGGGAACTTTCTTTTAAAAGTGCGGTAAGCTCTATTAGTGTTGAGTGAAGATTCAGTTGATGTGGATGATGGTGCTAATGATTCAGTATAATTTGAAGAGGGTGTAGGGGTAGGGGGGTTGGATGAATTTATTGTGGAGGAGATTTGGTTTATGGTTGGGGTATTAAGGTGGTAGGGTTGTTGTTGAAGGGTAATAAAATTATCTAGCTCTGGGGAGATTCGGGGGGTGTCTGGAGAATGAGATGATTGGTCAGAATGGTATGAGGAGTAGGTTGGGGTAACTTGGGAAGCATAAGAGGGTGTGGGAGTGATTGGGTCAGGGTTATTGGATAATATGGGTTGAAAAGGGGGTTGAGAAAAATTAGAAGAGTTATGAAAATTATTGGATGGGGATGGTTCTGAGTCGGCAAATTCATCGGGGGTTTCAATATTCGGGTTATTGAGTTGTGAGATGGAATATAAAACTGAGATGTGTGAATTAGTGTCGGAATTCATGCCTGATGTTACATTACTAGGTGAAAAGTCGGGTGGCGGAAAAGCAAAAAGTGGTATTATTGGGATTGGAGAGGTAAGATTGGTTGGGTGGGAATTTGATCGGTGTAGTGATCCAAGTTGGCGGCTCATCGTGGGCTAAAAAAATGATTATTTTGAGACTGAAAAGCGGTGGTATGGGGTTGTTCAATAATTTGTTCATAAGTATTATCATCTTGTGACTGGTGTGTCATTATATGTTGGATGGGACTTTGTGATGTATTGAGTCGAAAATTTGGATTATGTGTGATGGCTAAATTTCGAAAATTTCGTGGGACTAGGGATAGTGGATGGTTATTTGGTAGGGGTGGTAATTGTGGTGCCGTTGGCGTTATGTCTACATTGTTATGTTCTTCGTCGTATGTATTTTGTCGTGTTGCTATTTTTGTGTTATATTCTTTTATTTGTGCGTCTAAAAGAATTTTGTTTATAGATGTAGAAAAGATTCCAAAAAATCCTGCAAAGAGTATGCGTGCTACGCTTGCTTGTCTGTTTACTTGTGTGTGTATAGCACATGTGTTGTAGATTCCTTTTAAAAGTGAGAAAAGAAATCCAATAAAGTTAAACATTGCGTATAAAATAGTCAATTTTTCTAAGATGTAGTAGGGCCATCCTAGAAAATCGAGGATCTCATTTTTGAGTGTAACAAAGCTAAAAATGTTAATTGGTGATATATCTTGGGGACGGTATTTTTCACCGTTTAGATATATATATAATCTTTAATGTCTTTAAAATATCCGCTATAGTCTTGCGTGTAGATATCGGCAAATCCTGCGGTTTCTGCAAGTTTGCGTAAATTTTGGTCTATTGATTGTCTTTGTATAGTGTCCATTTGTGTTAATAATTCTTGGAATTGTTGTGTTCTAATGTGATGTTGAATATCTGATTTTGAATAGATTCCTATTGATTGTAAGTCTATATTTGGGTTTCGAGCAATAGCGCGAATACTTTCTGGTGAAAATTTTTTGAGTGATTGCATTAATGTGGGATATGGAGTGAGAAGATAATATTTATTTTCATCAGGGTTTAGTTGTACTACATTGTGGCTGTTTTCTGATCCACATGGGACTGCGGTATCCCAGAAATAGGTTCTTCGTGAAAGTGTATCCACGAAATGTACTTTATTCTTATAAAAGATAGGGATTCTTTTATAACATCGTTTATCTTCAAAAACGTATAGTGGTGATACTTTTTTAGTACAAGTATAAAACCATAAGATGTTTCCTTCATAGTCTAAAAAATTTGATCTATTTCCAGATAATAAGTATCCTGCATAGGGTATTTTTAATACTGCTAGTGCAAGTGATTGTAATATTTGTGTTCGTTCTAATTCGCATAGGTGGTGTAGTGTTTCTAATTCGGAGAGTGACATTTCTTGAAAAATTCGGCTAATTGTATAATCTAGTTTCATATCTAAATGAATATCATAGTGGATATTACCGAAATATGTAGTATTCATTAGTGATAATTCTTGTAAGCGTGTGCTTCTGGTGTCATGGGGTTTTAGATGTCCACCAGGTTGTCCGTTGCTTTTTTCAAAATTAACTGGTATATAGGATGTTCCTTCGTTTAGAGGATGACCTGTGGCATATGGGTCGATTTTCACTTTTCCAGTGGTCATGTCGAATCCTTTTTCGTATTCGACTAATATTTCAGAGTATTGTGTTCTATGGAGTGGATTCCTGTATTTACATGCAAGTTCTGTTTCTTGATATATTTGAAAACGTGTCAATTTATTTTCTATATTGTCTATGTTTCTAAAATTAGAACTTAGTTTTCGTGATGGATGGACTTGTTCATATGGAATTGATTGTAAAAAATATTTTTCGTGAAATTTTATCATACGAGCGTGTATTTTTGCTACTTGAAATGTTGTACATGTATCTTCGGGGAACCAAACAATGGTTGCTTGTGTTCTCGTTGTAGGGTCGCAATAACCTTGATCATTTTTACAAGGTAATCGGATTCCTTGATAGATCATTGTGTTATCTGATAAATCTCGTGTTAGTTGTATTTTTTCGAGTTGTATTTTCCAATCGAAAAACATTATTTCTTGGTATCCTTTATTTTTTGTGTCTGCTTTGCAGTTTGATGGGTCATTTATACCAATGTGTGGTATCCAATGTTTATCGTGTAGGTCATAGGTTAATCGTCCGTGTGCGCCGTTATACGGGTATTTTTCGTCTAGTTTTATATGTCCTTGGTGTCTTTCAAGTTGTGATTGATGTACAGAGTCTGAAAAAACTTGAAAATTAACTAACTTTCTAGCGGAGTTTTTATTTTGTGTGATGTTTAGTCTAAGTAATTCATTTTTACAATAGTCGGGATTGAGATGTAAAAGACGTTCTATATTACTCTGATAGAATGATTCATGGTCAAGTCGGTTTTTGTTTCCGTTCGAGACTTGTGAACAATGTACTTTCTTTTCGGAAAATGTTGCTGTGAATTTATAGCCTGTAACTGTTGTTGCTCGGGCTTTTGAATAGAGTGTTGCTATTACATCTGTGGTTTCTATAGCTTGTGGTTCTGTTTCACATTGTGATACTTGATTTATTGCATATTTATGTAGTGTTTTTTGTTCATTTTCTTCACAATCGTAATGTGTTACTAATAAATCTTGTGGTCCTGTACGAGGAGAAGGGTTTATGTTTTGATTTGAGATTACTAGAAAAAGGAGTTGGAGAAAAATTAATAATTTTAGAATATACATGTGTATGATAATCCTGAGTATGGATTATAAAATGTAATGTAGCCAATTGTGTTTTTGGTATATCTGTCGTATTTGTATATTACTTCAGTAGTTATAAACGGTGGTGGTAGTGATTGAGCTGTTATGTTAGGTGGATTTAATGGGTAGGGATGTTGGGTAATATTATTTAACTTAACTGTGATTTCAAACTTTAATTGTAAACTGTTTTGTTGGAGTATTTGAATATTGTGATCACGGATATCGTTGTGAATATCTTGGCGATATTGTAATCTATTAAGTGCCCAGTTATGAAGGCGGTTACTTTCTTGATGTTGTCCAAATAGTGGTGGAGGTGCTGTAAATGTATTCCAATCTAGTCTTAAAGGAATATTTATTGATGATTGTTCTCGATATCTAGCGTCGAGATTATTTGGAAAATTTAAGTTAAAAGGTGGTGGTGAAAACTGGCTTATTGATGGTGTTGATGGTAGTGATAATGTTTCTGGTAGTGATGAGGATGTTGTTGTATCCGTAGAAATATCTATGGGGTCATTGACTAAATTTGGTTCACCTTGTGTAAATGAATGTGTAGTCCAATATGGCAGTCGTGATGTTAGGTTTGGGGGGTTAAAAGGATTTTCTCGTGCTTGTTCAGATGTTGGTGTTGAACCTAAGTAGTCTGAAGGTAGACTTGAAGTGCTTCGTTGTGAAAAAAGTGTAGGAGTTTCTGGTGTGATACCAGTGGTGTTTTCTGGAGTGGTTTGTGATGGGGATTGAGGTATATCAAAATGAACTCGGGGAGTTTGAAAATTTCGTCGAGGATGTATAATTTGTCTATTTATTTCGACTGTATTTTGGTTTTGACTAGAATTTTTTATTCTACTTAGTTCTTGTGGTAGTGTTGGATATAGGTTATATGTTGGTTCGCTTAAAGGTGCTTGTCGTTGAACTGGTTCTAGTGGTTCTGATAAACGAGCATGTCGTTCTTCAAAAGTGTATGGATTGTCTTGGAAAGAAATTCGTGTAGATGTTTGAGGATTTTGAGTAGTTGAAGGTGGTGTTTGGTTATCTTGGGATGATGTCGGTGAAGACTGATTCTGTGACTGTTGGGTAGCAATTTTTGATGGTTTTTTGAATTATTACTTTAGTGAGAAATTTTGTGTTTATTATAATATTCTTCCAAAAAAAGAATTAGAAGGACTGTTGCTAGGGCAAATGTGAGGATTGCTTTCTTTATACATTTACAGATGGTCAAAATGAGGGATGATAAGAATGCTATGAAAATTACAAACAATAAAAAAATATCGGTTCTACTGAAAATTGTTCGTATCATTTAGACAAGTTATATGACTCGTACCTGTGGATGTAATCAAGGGTTTTGGAAAGTTGGAGGAATAGTTCGAGAATAGTGTAGAAAATTAAAAAAATGTTACAAAAAATGATTAGGATTATTAGAAAAGATTCAAGTATATCAAAAAGAAATATTATAAAGGTTTCAAGTATTGTAAAAAAATGTTTAAGATTTATGAGTATTTGAGTAACTGATTGAGAGAAGAGCATTTAAGAAATGATCTCTTGGTCGAATATTTTTTGCTGTTTGAGGCGATTTTCTAGTGTGGTCGGATTATTTATTAGTTTTTTGACAAGTGGGTTGAGTTTTGTAAAAAATTGTTGGGGGCAATTTTCATGGTGACTGGGAGGTCGTCTTTTTCTTTATTTTTGTTTGTCAAATGATCCGGGGTATGGTGAGATTTTTATACTTTAGGCTAATTAAAATGTTCATTTTGTTACTTTAGGCTAAGTTAACAAATTTGCTTTGGGGGTATTCGTGGTCTGAGTTGGGGAAATATTGTTGATCTTTGGGTTATTAGATAAGGGAGGGGTACGGTATTATGGTGATATTTATTTTAGTTGTCAAGTTGGAGTGGTTTGCTTATTTTTGACCTGGAGGTCGTAAAGTTATAGTTATAGATGTGCCTGGAGTTCTATATGATTCGTCTAATTGGTCTTAGTTTGAGTTAGAGAAAGTGACGGATTGGATGAATCCTATTGGTGTATTTTGAACTAGAATTATTACGTACTTGTCAGCATGTTATTTTGAAAAATGTAAATGAAAAATGTTTCGAAGGTTTCAAGATAGTGAAGTATAATGTTAAAATTACTTTTGAAATTCCACTTTCTTTAAAATTTTAGATTGGGGGATGAATATTTTATAGTTTTTACGTGGTTGATTTCGGAGTCTTGTTGTTTTTCTATTTTCTGATTTGTCGATTTGTTCTTGGGGTATTATTTGTTCGGTCATTTTTCTATTTTTTCTTTGTTTTGGGGATTCTTTATGGTTTTGTTTATTGTTTTTGGTGGCGATTGGTTTTGTGTTTTGATTTTCGGTGGGGTTATCATTTTGTTCTGTGTTTTTCAGATGTGGTTCATTTTGAATGATTTTTAATCCTGTGAAAGAATATAATTGAGTTAATTCGCGGAGTGCGTATTCTTTTGGGTAATAAGGTAATAGGTTGTTTCGATGTTGAACGATTTCTTTTTTGTTTGAGTCGGTAATTTTATATGTGACATCAGTGGGTTTTGTAATTATTTGGTATGGTCCTTTTCAAAGGGGTTGTAATTTTTTAGAAATTCCTTTTTGAGTATTAAAATTAGGTATTAAAACAAATGTTCCAATTTTTAATTCGGAGGCTGGTGTAAAACGTGAATTGATTTGTTCATTAATGTTTTGTCTTTGTAATAACTTTTTTGTTATTTTTTGATAAATTTCATTGTGTTTTTTATCTCTATTTAGAATCCATTCGGTGTGTGTACCGGAGGCTAGTTTAAGAATTTGTGGGTGATGAAAATGATCTTCATCGTGTGTATGTAAAGGTAGGTTATAACAAATTGAGTCTTTATTTGGTTGACAATAACCTTGTGCGTTTTTATGAGAATTTGCTGTAAACATTATTGGTTTGCGTGGCTTTTGGTTAAAAACCATTTCGTATGGTGACATTCCTAAAGTTGTCGTAATTTGTGAATTATATGCTAAGGGAAATAATTTTACATCTGCTGACCATTCGGTATATTTTGTATCATTTCCGTTGATGATACATCTAAGATATTCTTGTAATGAACGGTTCATACCTTCGACTAGGCCGTTTGTCCAAGGTGCATGAGATGTACGTGGTTTGTGTTTAATGTTATATAAATGACATAGTGTGATAATTTCATTATTTATGAATTCTGTACCGTTGTCTGTAACTAAAATTTCTGGTAGTCCGAATTTTGCTATCCAGTGTTCATAGAGTGTTGTGTAAGCGTAATAAGCGTTACAATGTGGTACTGGGTTAAGTGCTACATAATGTGTAAATGCGTCAACAATTACCATAATGTAGGAGTTTCCTTCTGATGAGGGTGAAATTGGTCCTTTGGTATCAAATGAGATACGATGGTTAAAGTACAAGCTTTGTCCTTTAAAATCTTGTTTTTGTGCTATTTGTTTTTGATTTGGGTAAGGTTTATTTAGTTGACATACTATACAGTCATTGCATAGTACTTTTATCCAAATTGGTGCATTTGGGAAGTAAAAATTTTGTATAAAATTTGAATATGTTTTTTCTGATCCAGAGTGTCCTTTAATATTTTGTGTATGTGAAATATTAAAAGCTATAAGAATCATACTTAAAGGGAGACATGGAACTGTGGATTCATTTAATTTGTATTCTAGAAGGTCTGAGTTTTCGTTAATTGTTGTGTTGTTAAATTTGCGAAAGTATCGGAGGAGTGTTTTGTTTCCTAGAATGGTTGAATCTGCTTTGATAGGTTTAGTTTTATATTTGTGCCATGATTTCAGTTGTCTAATTATCGGGTCAAGATTTTGATATTGTTTCAGTGTTGAAATTGTAATTGTTTCTGTTGGAGGGAGAAAAATGTTTTCAATTTCGAATTTAGATAAGGGTATTGTATCAAGTGGGTCGTGAAGGTCAAAAACTTGATTTATTGTGTATTTTGAATCATTTGTTTGTGGTCCTGATAAATTTATTTTATCAGTTAAATCTTCTTTTTCAATTAGTGGAAAATGGTCTTTTTTAGGCGGGTGTTGTTTTGTTCGTTTTTGTTGGGTGTTATTTTTTATCCATTGAGAATATGGGATTGGTTTGAAAGTTGATGTTCCAAGTAAATCAACTTCATAATGATTATTTTGACAATCTAAATAAAGTGGGAAATGTTGTAAATTATTTATTTGTGATTGTTCAATATCAGTTTTTACTGCATATTTGCATTCCAATCGGGGTGATGTTTCGTTTTCTGCAAGGTAGAATTTTATATATTTGGGTATTTCAACTGTTGTTTTTCGTGTAAGTAATTCAGGTGGTGTAATTCGACTTAAGGTGTCTGGTAATGCAAGATTTTTTCCTGCAGTCCAAACTATATGTAAGTTTGGAAATTTCATTAGAATTAGTTGAAATCTGTAAACTCGGTGGTTTGGGTTAGATTTTTGTGTAAAGAGAAAGATGATTGGTTTATGGTCTGTGAATAGAACTGTTGGATGTTTTGATCCAAGTATCAGAAATTCATATTCTGTCAGTGTATATATTATGGCTGTACATTCTCTCATTAGAGTTGAGAGTCGTAGCTCTGCTTGAGTGAATAATCGAGAATTTGCTGATATGAGGTTCATTTTATTTGTACCATTATGTGATTGTAATAGTGCTGCACCGATGCCAAAGTTCGAAGCATCGCACATTGCATAAAATGGTTGATTAGGGTCTGGAATTGTGTTTGAAATTTGTTCAGTTAAAAGTTTCTTTATTTCTTCAAATCGTGTTTGATGTTCTGTGTTCCATTCAAAATTATTTTGTTGTCTAAGGATGTTATAAAATGGTCGTAGATATAATTGCATTTTATAAACATATTTACTTAAAAAGTTTAACATTCCAAGAAATTCTTGGATTTTCTTTTTATTTGTTGGTGGTTGAAGTTTTTGAATAGCGTCAATGCGTGATTTCAATGGAGTGATTGTTTTTCTTTCTATATTATGTCCTAAGAATTTAACTCTTGTCAAAAAGAAGTGTGATTTATCGGGGGCGGCCTTCAGATTTTCGTTCTGAAGTATTTGGTGATATTTTTCTAAAACATTGAACATTTCGTCTTTTGTTTGTGATTGCATAAAAACATCGTCTAAATAGGTGATTGCGTTTTTCTTGAGTATTAGTGGTCTAAAAATTTTGCTCATAAAAGCTGAAAATGCTGCTGGTCCTATGGATATTCCATAGAATAAGCGGTTGAATTCATATTGTTGGTTTCCGATAACAAATTGTGTTAAACGTCGTGATTGTTCATCTAGTGGCATTTGATTGTATGCACTATTCATATCGGCGGTTGTAAAGTATTTGCCGTTTATTTTTGTTAAAATAACTTGTATTGGTTCAATGGGCCAATTACATTTTGATTCATCTGTAAGTGAATTGAGGTATCTAGCATCGAGAACGATTTTTAATGATTCTCCTTTAGCTAGAATGATAACAGGGTTGATAAATGTGTTGCCTTTTGGTTGTTCTTCTTTGTTTACTGGTGATATAATGTTGTATTGTTCTAAAATGTCGAGTAATCTGTTTACTTTATCATGTAAGTGAATTGGTACTTTACTTGCTCTTTGTTTTTTGAAAACTGCGTCTGGTTTTAACGGGAGATGTAGTGATGAACTGATTTTTCCAACATCGAATTTTGATGTTGCATAGATTGATGAATATTCAATTAGCTGTTTGGCTAACTTTTCGAATTCGTCTTGTGTTATTTGTGAATGTTGGAAATTAAACATTGTTAAAAATTTCTGTTGGTCCTCTGTGTAGTTACTTATGTTGAATGTAGGTTTGAATCATGGAGTTTTTGTGAAATAATCCGTATTTCTGTTTTCGTTACTTATTATATTATTTATAGATAATTCTTCATTAAGAATTGTAGATTGGCAAATATCTAGTAATTGGAGTATATTATTTACGCGATAGGCTTTTTCGTGTATTGGTGATATTGTAGCGTTGGTTTCACAATATCCTAAAAGTCCTAAAGGTAATGTTACTTGGTAAGGTGTGTTGTTATAGACATGTAAGGAAATGATATCTGAATTCGAATTTTTCAAATATTTTATGGATGAGATTGTGATTTTGAAAAATTTGTGAATAGGTTTGAATTCAAATTCTGACATATAAAATTTTTGTTTGTTTTGCTCTTTATCATATTGGTGAACTTGTTTGATGGAAAAATTATAGATATTTCCTGATAGTGGTTTCAAGTGTTTTCTTTGTTGGTTAAATATCGGGTAGAATTTTGAAAAGAATGGTGGTTGTTTATTTAATCTTTGAAAAAATGTTAAGGATGTTTCTTTTGTTTTTGTATATTTATCTTTGATTAATATTTTACTATTTAAAATGTTAATTGTTGGTATATACTTCGAAATAAATGGTATTCCAATGATATTATATTGAATGTCAGTGATATGGAATATTTGTTTAAATGGCTTATTTAAAATTTTGCTTTGTTCCATTGTTCTGGTGGGGAGGAGAAATAATTGGATTTTTCCGTAGTTTATCAATGTTGATCCTTGTGCTGTTGCTAGTTTGCTGGAGGTTTCAAGAGGTGTTAGCTTTGGGTGTAAGGTTTTTATTTCATTCCATGTGGGGATGTTTATTATGTTTGATTCTGCTCCTGAATCAATTAAAAAATCTATTTCAAGGTCTGGTGGTTGAAATTCTTTATTTCTTGGGCTTTCTAAGAGAAATGGTATTGTCCAAATTTTTTCTTTGGGTTGTTCTTTTTGTATATTTTGATAAATGTGGTTTGTATTCAAGCATTTTGTTTTGGTATTTTTATTGGTTTGATCTGTAGTGTTAATCTCGTTTGTTTCTTGCGTCGTTGGTGTGGAATTTATGGGTGTAGTGTAATAATTTTGAAGAAATTCTGATTGATTTTCATATATGTGTGATGAAAAGGGTTGTTCATATAAGACAGATTCATAGTCATTTTCGACTTTTATCATATTGATAGAAAGAGTGTTTTCAGTATCACTTTCTGAATCTGATGATGTACAGTTTATTTGATTGAGTTGTAACGTATCAGTTACTGTGTCATCAATACCTGGAGGGTCTGATGTTGTTTCTGGGTTAGATTGTACTTGATTGATTTGTCTTTGATGTTTAGGTGTACTACTTCTGTGGCGATTATTAGAATTATTATAGTTATTATTATTCCGGTGTGGTGATTGGGAATAATTTCTATAACGATTATTATAACTTGAGTGTCGATTTTGTGAATTATTTCGCGATCTGTTTTGGTAATTATTGTTTGGTCTGTTATAGTTCGATCTATTATATGAGTTATTCCTTGATCGATTGTTCGGGTAATTCTGGTTTCGGTTGTTTGAATAACTTCTATTTCGATTATAGGAGTAGTTTCTATTCCTATTGTATGATGAATTTCGTGATTGGTTGTTTGGATAGTAGTTATTTCTTGATTGGGAATTAGATCTAGAAACAAATCGTTGTGTATTTGAATGTGATCTGGAGTAGTTATTTCGACTATTTGGTCTATTGTAGTGATTTTGTGATGAATTATTCGTGTTTCTTCGTTCTGGTGATCTTCCTCTATAACTTGAGTTATATGGTGATTGATTTCTTGTATAATTTGTATTGTTCGGGAGTGGTTTTCCTGAACTGTTGTTGCTGTAGACTGTTTTGTTCGGTAGATTTTGATCTTTTTTCATGTATTGATAGAATGATTTATTTGGTTCTTTATATTTTTGAGGTTTATTTTGATTGTCTTGCTGTTTTTGTCTACATTCGGAAATACTATGTCCGTATCGTCGGCAATAATTACACCATTTTTTGAAAGATGGTTTGCCTTTAAAGTTTGGGTTCTTTTCGTAAATATTGAGTATTTCAGTGATTTTTTCAACGAGGTCTGTCTCTGATTCCTGTATATTATTAATATTAGTGGGAGTCGTTTCAATTTTGTTAACGTATTGTAATTTCAGATTTTCCGTTTCTTCTAGTTTCATCGTGATTTCTGCTTGTTCTAATTTGTCTACTAGTTTTCGAAAATCTAAATCGGGTTCTCGAATTGAAGAAGGATGGGATGCTCTCTTTTTTATTGCTATTTTCCTTAATTGTGGTGTTAAGGTCATCATTAAGATTTCTGTCATCTTTGTGTTTTTATAGTCGTGTGTATTTAATGAATATGCTTTTCGAACTAGTGTTTCGATTCGTACTGCTATTTGCTTGATGGTTTCGTTTGGTAATCTGCGAATTTCATTACATAAAACTCTTTGTTGTTGTTTGTTTCTTTCGGAGTCAAACATTTTTGAAAATTCTTGTGTAAACCTTTTCCAGTTTGATTTTATTTCTAGAGGTAGTACTGAAAACCATTTTTGGGCTGCGCCATCTAAGGTTGTTTGTATTAACGCTGTGCGTCGATGTATCCAATTTTGATGTAGTGGCGTATTAATTGGTTCAGGTCCAATATTTAAAATCAGGTTTGCTGTTACTGCATTTAAATAATCTTCTACAGAGTATTCAGGGTCTGTTCCTGTGAAAACCATTAAAGGTTTGTTTGATGTTATTGATGATCCACCCATAAGGTATGGATTCATTGTCATTTGTAATGATTCTGCTGCATTTGGCATTTGAGAAAAATTTGAAAGTTGGTTTCTTGTTATTTCATATTGTTGGAGATAATATGGGAGTGGTATTTCATTTTGCATTTGTGATGGTTGATACGAGTGTGCAGTCATTGGATTTTGTTGTTGAATTGGTTGAAAAGATTGTGTATTAATTGGATTTTGTTGTTGAATTGGTTGTTGATGTTGTGCATCTATTGATTGTGGAGAAAAATTTCTATGATTTGTACGTGTTCTCTGTATTCCTTGTCTACGATATTCTTGAGTATTTTGTGCAAATATATCTGGTTGTAAGAAATCATCATCTGAGGATAAATAATCCATTTGATAAGATGTCTGTTTTTTATTTTTATTTTGTTGAAAAAATGGGTAATTTTCACTGTGATCCTGTGGAGGATTTGTTTGGAAATCTATTGAATTAGGTTGGGTCATTGGGTTATCCCAATTTCGAGATCTTGTATATTGGTTAAAATTTCTTTGTGGTTGATTATATGTTTTTGATGGATGTGTATAATTATAATTATGGTCTGCAAAGTTGTTTCTAGTGAATGTTTTGCGTGTTTTTGATGGTATTGTCATGGGTCTGTATGTTTGGTAATCCATTTGTGAATATTTAGGGGCAACCGAAGGTTTAACGGTTGATTGTAAGGTTACCTGTGTTTGTGAAGGATTTGTATTTCTTGGTGTTGTTAAATTTGGGCGTATTGGTGAAATACTTTGTTGTGTAGTTGTTGTGTGTACAATTTCTTCATTTATGAAGTGTGATGGTGTCTGGATATCTTGTTGAGTAAGATTCCTAGTTCAATTGAGGTTTTCATTGTGTATAACTGTAGAGTTTAAACTATTATTTTGTGTATCGGGTAAAAATGTATTATAGTTTAATGGTGTTGCATCAATGGTTAATGGTATTACTTTTACATAATCTCTTATGTAAGATATCGTACTTATTGCTTGACTTGAGATTGATTGTGGGAAGCTTATAAATGCGGGATGAGACCATTCGGGGTCCCAAACATAATCTGATTGTTCTGTGATAGCGGTATCATCGTTCGAGTTTTGGGGTCTAAAATTTTTTCTTGCTTGTGCAATTAAATCAATATTGTGTGTGAAATAATCTATTATGAACCATGCCAAAATTTTTTGTAGATCGTGTTTTGTATGTTGTGAAACGTCGTCTTTCGTGAAATTTTCTTTAATGATGTTTAAATAACTAGAGAGTAGTGTGATTTCATGTCGTACTCTTAAATGTTTAGATGTTTCTGTCGGTGAGACATTTGTTATTGGGATTTCGTTTTCTAATATCGAAATATAATTATATATTATTGCGAAAACTTCATTGGTGAATATGGAGTTTGCTCTTTGTGAGTTATGATATTGGATGCTTTTTATATATTCTGAAAAAACTTTTGAAAATTCTAAATCAAGGTCGTCTGTTTGAATTGTATATTTTCTATTATTATGGTTTGGTGAGGTAAATTCTATGGAGTAGATTCCATACTGTTGTGTTATGTTGCATATATCTTTTAGATAGTGATCTATGATTTGTCTTTTGATTTTTACATCGGGGAACTCTGTTTTACATGGACTGATTCCGGGTTCAAATAAATTTACGAGTAAATTTTGACAAAATATGTGTTGTCCTCTATCAGTATCTGCGTCTACTATAAAAGGAAAGGTTTCATCATCATCTGGACTTTCTTCACCTGGAGTGTGCGTTGAGCTCATTTTTTCGTTCGATGACTGTTAATATATAATTATTAATGTGTCGAATTGGTTGATTCCAATTGTATAAATGTACTGGTTTGTGTTTGTACTGCTTTTTTATTCTTCTTTTTCCTCTTTGTGATGAATTTGAAGTTGTTTCTGAGTCAGAGAAATATAATTGATCGTGAATTGGGCAATTTTTATCTATTGATTCTTTTAGTTTGTAAAGTTCGTCTAAACTGTTGGTTTCTGATTCTGAAAATGCGTTTCGATTTTTTGAAAATCTTTTTCGTGTTATTTGTCTTTGTTTCGTTATTATTTTTCTTTTTAGTGTTTGTCGTTTTGTTCGAATGTATCCAACTGTTTGTGTATGAGGTGTGATTACAAGGTCGTATTTTTTGTTATCTATTTCACAATTGTGTAAAACGATTGTTTGTTTATTTCCTAGGTTTTTAAATGACATAAGGTTTAGAATGACGGATGCAAAGGGTTGTTAAATGATTTCTATTTTCCTAAACTGTTAGTTCTTACGATTTTTTGGTTAGCTTAACCTGGGTCTATTTGTTCAGGGTTGGAGAGAAAAGTATATCGATTCCGAAGAATGATTTTTTACTTTCTCGTGGCTAGTATAAGTTAAGGTGTTAACTTACTTAATCTTACTTAGGGGTAGTGATTGTGTTCAAGGGTTGGAGAATAGTAAATCGATCCACAAGGTTCAGGTATAATTAGAACGCGAGTAGTTCGTTAGATACTATTTTAAACTTACTAAGTCTAAGATTTATCCTGGGTCTGGTAAGAGGGGGGGTCAAGTGAAGGATGAATAACCGAAGTTCTTCACTGTTTATCCTAATTTGAATGATTAGTTTTGTTTAAAAATTTCTATTAGTCTTAGGTCTTTAGAAAGGGTTGGGTAGTGAATCGACGTTTGAGGTCGTTAGACACTAATTAAGTGGGTGGGGGAGAACAAAGTTGTTCTGTTTGATCCAAGGATAGGCCTTGATGATCAAGTTTTAAATTTAATTAAATAGAAAATGATTTAAGATCCAAGGATAAGCCTTGATGATCTGGTTTTAAAATTAAGTGAATTTAAGTTTTAATAAAATTTTAAATGTGTGTAAAGGAAAGATTTAGTGTTTTGATGATATTAGTGGGTTTTTGATTGCTGTTATGTTTTAGGTGATGGAGCTGGAACAACAGGATGATTTATGATTACTAACCATTTATTGTCATGCTACTAATTTTTATTTTTTATTTTTCAATAAATATTTTTCAAACATATTTTGTATAATACTGCAGAGTTTTAGGAGAACGATCTAAGATTTTTTTATCAATCGTTATTGTATAATATTAATTTTGTTTAGCGCCTGAAATGATTTTGAAGAGTAACTTCAAGGTTTTATGTTTGCAAATGGAAATCTAAATTCATTGCAAGTAGTATTCGAAATATAAAAGTTTGTTCTGGCTTTTGCCGAACTATCATATAACTATACGGCAAGTTTCTACTTTGTCGTATGTCGTCTTTGGTTCGAGGTCTTCTTCCAATTCCGGGTAGTTCTGTTATGGTTCGGAATATTGGCTCTGATCTATTGAGTCGTAGAGACATTTCGATTAAATTATTGTCGTATAACATTTTTTTAAATGTTTTTGTCTAATTTCTAATCTATTTTGGTTAATTCTAAGCTATTAAGGTCTTGTTCGAGACTTATGGTCGCACCAGATGAGTTAGGACCGTGTTGGTTAACTCATAGAGTAATTTCGGATAGGGTACACCGTCTGCTCGTCACGCTATCTTATTTTCGGCCGGATAGATTCGTGCAACTTCTTAGTCTAATACCGATCCTAATCTTACTCTTATACTATCTAGTCTCAGGTTGTTTAACTAGTCTCTGCTAGGCTCAATAGATCTAGGGTATACTGGTTTATTGCGGCTGCTGAAGTGCTCGGGAGAGTCCAACTAATTTCTAAGTTAAATTCAAATCTCTCTGGTGCTGAAATTACAAGTAACTTCAGCACTTACAAATAAGTGGGTTGTTAGTTAGATGGATCATGATTGGTTAATATTAAATACTTTACATTGGTAAAACATTTAATTTATCCAATCATAAAATGTAGTTTAGATCAGGTTCCAATTTCTCTCACTTTTTCCATTTAAAAATATTGTGTGAAACCAATATCAACTATCAGTTTTTGAAAACACTGCATTTCTGAAAATTTTAGAAAAAAATTTAACTCTCTGTAATTGATTAGAAGCGATTAAAACTGATTTTTGTGAAGACCGACAATGAAAACTTATCATGATCGACTTCGATTCATGAAACTGCAGAGGTAAATACTTCAAACTCAATACTGATGTCCATGACTACCTGTAACAAAACCAATCATTGTTTAAAACAAGGATAGCCAGTTGCTGTGCAAGTAGCACAGAAAGTTCCGACACATTCGCAAAGCAACAACAAAAAAAGTATTCTTTCCCTTGGTTAGTCTAATTTTTTGTGATGGTAATTAAATGATTCAGAAAAAAAACGGCTACAGGTGCCTTCAAAAAACAAAGATACAACAAATGAGAAAAAAATAAAAAAGATTTTCTAAAAATGTTTTTAAATTGTTTTGAGATTTTGTTGAAGCGCTGAAAAAGAAGCTTCCAAATTCGGTTTCGAATTAAAAACAATTGATTATGTAAATCAATTGTTTTTAGCGTAAATGGCCAATTTCGAAAAATAACGAGAGTTACTCGCTCCAAACTGGACAGAAGCTCAAAATATTAAGCTCAAAATATTTTTTCTCGACAATGGAATACTTTTTTGAATTTTTTTAAAAATCCTTCGAATTAAGACTGAAACGGCTTGAACGTGATATATTACTCGACCCAGTCCAATAACTATACGTGGTACCTGATTTTGCCTGGGAACGAAAACTAAACCCACCGGAATACATAGTTACTCCCCATTTTCAATGGTCGGAACATTAAGGCGGTTAAATGCTTAGCCAAAAAATAATACATCTACAAGAGTAAAGTTAATAAGATTTTGATTGATCCCTTTTTCGCTGGTCTGAAATGAATAAAGGTCCTCCCGAATCGCCGCTGCAAACTGAAGATTGAGATGAAACTGACGTACTTTGTACACATATTTGCTTGTTTCTTCTCACAAAAGTAAAAATACAAGTTGCCCAGAGCTCCTTATAGAGTTTTCTTCCTTGTTTTTAATGCGTTCTTTGTGAGATATTTACATAAAGATATACTTAGAAAAAAAACCTAATTAAATCTTATAATGATGGCTCGCGTAAGACGAAGTCATGTTTGTGTGCTTTTAGTGGTGTCTAAGTTAGAATTTTCCAGACTCTAAATTAAAAGGAAAAACAGTTTTTTCGACTATTGGTTGAAAATTTTTTGATAATTTTCCGACTGTAGATTGTATTAGTTTCCCAGACACTCTTCCTTTAAAAAACTGATAAAGTAACAAAGAAAATAGGGATAAATAATTTTAGGCGCAGCGCCAAGTAAAATTAACTTATTGTGAGTGAATGAGTTGGAAAATCTGAAAATATGGTACCTATCGCAAAACTCAGGCTGAATAAAAGGTTAACACATAAAAATCAAAAGAGTAACCGTTTCCCATACAATTCATACATTAAAAACTTTGTATGGAACTTCATGACTAGTATTTTTTTAAAATGAGAATAGTATGTGTGCCTTTGTTCATCTTATAAAGTTTATGACAAACATTTACCCTCTAGAAAAATTTGGGGCCAGCAGTTTTCAAAAATCACGAAATGGCAGATTTTATCGATCTCACTTTTATTTCTATTAATGACTGTGTTTTTTTTTTCAAACGCAGTAACTCATAAATAATGAATTGCTCATAAGTTAGAACGACATTTGATAATTAAGAAATCTGCAATATCAAATTATGAAATAAAGCAAAAACAACCTACAAAGCAAAATGTGAAAAAATCTCCTTTGTGATTCTTAAATAAAAAGTTTTTTTTTTTCAATCAAAACTACATTACGGGGCCAAAACTGTGTATTTTGAGAATTTTAAGCAAATTCCGCAACAAAGACGCGCTTTTTCTTCTTCGTTTATTCTTTCTTTTTCTTTGATCGTTCCGACAAAATTTTAACATGTTTAAATTTTAGAGTTTCGCTTTAATCTTAACACCAAACTGTAGGCCTATCCTGGATTCCAGAGACCTACAAACACCAGACTATGGGCCCATCTAGTCCAAGTTTGACCTCGTGATGTAAAACTTGAGTTTGAGTAGACGACCTTTCGAGTGGAAGAAATGTCTTATTCGTTCAAAAAGAAGAAAACTCAATTCTCAAAATGAAACTGTTTTTTTTTTGATCAGATGATTAAATTTGGTCCAGAAAAAAACTTTATAAATTTTTTGTGCAGTTGTGAAGTTTAAGCATTTTTTAAGTTTTTTAATTTCATAAAAAATTGGTAGTCGTACAATTCGCAAAGCAAAGTAAAAATGTCTGGAAAAGTGTGATTATCGTGTTTTTTTGTCCTTGGATGCAATCCGGGACTGCTATCGCCCTCAAAAAAAATCAAAGTGCATCAATATTTTAAGGTTTTTTCCTGAAAAAAAAACAAAGAAAAATCAGCAAGACCTACAAAAAGAGTCTTCACTACATTCATTACAATTAATGAGAAAAAAATTGTTTGAGCGTATAATGAGTTAAAAAAACGAATAAAATGAATAAGGAGAAAAAAAGCTGTATTTGACCCCTCAGTTCTTTTTCAGTTGGAACATTTATTTATTTGCGTCTAAATCTCTTAATTGTGTCGACTCAAACAAAAAAAATTGTAAGAAACGTATTGTGAAAATCATTTGAGAAATCTCATATAAAAAACAGGTTTGTGAAAAATTTTTTTCACACAATTGCTTCCTATGGAAAATGCTTAAGAAATTAAAATCACATGATACGCATTTTTGCCATAGAACAAAATTGTATGATAAGCAGTTTTGCATACAATAGAACTGTATAGCAAGCATTTTTTTCATGAAATTTTTTCGGTTCGTTTCGAACTTGTGTTTTGCTTTAAAAACAAAAGCTGAAAAATATCTCAAATGAGAACATCAACAAGCAGGTTAGATGGCATTTACATGGAAGATAAAACCTCCATATTGCTAGATGCGAAGTCAGATAAACAGTAGATTTTAACTTGAAATTTTTTGTATATGCCTACAAGGCCTCTGATTCGAAAAATTCAGATGTTGAAAATAGGAGACTGTTTCTCGGTTACATTTAGGTTAAATCTTTTCATGTACAACTAAAAAGTGCAAACTCTGCCATCACAGTGAACCTTCAATTAGACCCTTGATTCTTCAAGCCGAAAGGACTTCAAGCCGATAATTAAACTTTACAAGCACCTCAAATCATTTTTTTTCATCAGTAAAACGTTGCTTGTCAAAATCGTAGGCTATTTAACTCCATAAAAAGCGTTATTTATGACAATGAATCACTTGGGATTGGCATCCGTTAGTAATATCAGCCGGGTTTTGAAATGCATAAATTATAAACAACAAAATTACCTTCAACCGTTTTTTATTTTTCAACTTTCCTAAACACCATTTGGAGGCTTAAATTTTATGAGAAATTGAGAACTTCCTCGAAAAAATTTTCAAATTAATCATATTTCATGACTTAGAGAGGAAATTTTTGGCTTGAAGTCCCTAATTTTACGATTCGGCTTGAAGTCCCGTCGACTTGATGTCCGGCACCCGATTCTTTTATGCATAAAGACTGTGTTTGGGCTGTGTTTGAACCTTATAAGCAAAAATTTGAATATTCTGCACAGTTTAAGGTACTAAAAAGGGACTAAAACTGGTTTAGGGACTAAAAAGAGAATTAAAAAAAATATTCTTTTTTAGAAATGGAAATCGTTTTATCAGCGTTTTTTCGTCAAAACAAATTAAAATTGTGACAAACATTATGTGCTCATTGAATTAAAACTAGAAGTAAGCTTTTTTAAACCTACATAAAAACCTTTTTTGGAAGATTTCTCAAAACAAAATGGTTGAAAAATAACAGATTGTCTTGAATATAAATTGTTTTGTTTTTAATCAGTAGTTTCTTCTACTCGGTTTGTCTGGTCTCATGAAACGAGCAAGGCCACGGTTTTTTTGAAAAATAAGTGTATTCAAAGATCGCCCTCAGAATGTATTCAAAGTGTATTGCAACAAATGCCTGTGCTAGCTATAATTGTTTCCGACCGAGCTGATCATGGACAACAAAAATCATTCCATTGTCAATTTGATACAATTTATTCAATTACATCCTTGCATTCAAGTTTAATACTGGAAAATCAACTTTTTTTCTAAATTCAACATTCAAACCTCTAATAAATTAAAGAAAGTCTAATAAAAAAGTCTAATAAATTAAAGGAAGAAAATTCGTCATTGCTTGGAGATATGTTTCCTGCAAGACTGTTGCATGCTTTTTCTTCGGGTAAAGAACACTTATACCCATTCCAACAGCAGTTATAAAATAATTTCGTGAATATTTATAGGATCGGTCACAAAGTGGAATAATGCGATCTTTTTCAATAGAAGTTGGTAGTCTAATAACAGCAATATCGTTTTCTAAGTGATAGTCATCGCGACGATAGCTGAAGCATGAAAATCGGCTTGACCTTGAGATAATTTTATTTGAATTCTACCATGTTTATTCCCAGAAACTTCTCTTGTTGTTCCGAAAAAAAAGAAGAAAAGATCTAAAGTTTTTGTGGTACGTGGTTTTTCACGTAAGAGCAGGTTCCAAAACAGTCAGATTTCGTCGAATTCTAATCTTTTTACAAAACATATTAATTTGCTCCTAGTAGTAATTCAGTAAAAATTATTTAAATGAATCCATTAAGAAGCCAAACTGTGTATTTTGTGAACTGTAAGCGGAATCTGCAACAAGGTCCCTCTCTTTAATCTTGAATGGTTGTTTGAAAAGTTCTGGTCTAGTAAGACAAAAGAAAAAAAAATTAAAGGACAATTTTGGGCAAATGTTACTAAGATTTATAGCAAAATATCCAAATCGACGGACTCCAAATGATCGTAAATATCCATTCTGAAAATCTCAAGATGTGAAGCTCTTATCAGTTATTTTCCGGATCTGAAATTGTCACTTTTTGCCATTTCTAATAGGTTTTTGAATTATGTGAAATTATACAAAAAAACAGTTAAAAAAAATTGTCACTTTGAATAACAAAACATTTTCGGAAAAAATGGTGAAAAATCTGGTAAGTGCCGAACTCATAAATAGATATTTTCGCAGAGTGGTTTCAGATCATTTGCTATCGGTCGAAGTAACAATTTTGTTAAAAATCAAAATAAATTATACAAAATTGTCCTTAAAGTAAGTCAATTTAAATTTGAAAAAGCCTAAAATTTTTTAAAACCAACTAAGGGAGAAAATAATCACAGTTAGGTCTGTAGCCTCATGTTTATAATATTGAGACATATAAAAAGTTGAAAATTAACTTGAAAAGTTGTACTACTCACAATGGGTGTACATATGCTTCTCCCCGGATGCTTCTGAGGCTGCGATTTGGCTTTGAGAAGTCTCCAATGAAAACATCGACCGAGCCATCTAAGTCATTTTGCGGTATTTTTTATGTAAGTAGTTTTGTTGGAAATCCAAGTTTTAATCAACTTAATAACAAATATGACCGTGAACGGTTCAGTTTTAGCTTAAACTGTTTAATTCTAGGATTTTAGTTTTAGGATTTTAATTTCCTGTTTGTTGTTTTTTCTAGACCGTAAAGCATTTTAAATTTTTTTGGGACACTATTTTTTTGCCTTTGAATTTTTTTCTTGTGAAGCCCAATATCCCCAGACTGAGTAATTTGATACTGCTCTGAGCATTACTAGGATTGCAAAAAAAATTTGCGTAAACAATTGATAACAAGTAACTGAGTCAAATATTTTTGCGTAATAAGTAATCCGCGACAAAGACGAAACCGCCTCGTAGCAAATTTGAAAAAATAATATATGAATTTAAAATGTTCCGAGGACAATAAAGCTGTTCGAGCGAAAAAAATAAAAAGAACAAATCCCTAGCCATTGAAACTTTAAATTCAAACAAAAAACAGTTGATGTTTTCTAATGAAATTTTACACCAACTTGTACTTAAAATTATTTAGACCGATAACGAATGCTCAATCAAACAACCAAACTTTGGTTCAAAGGCTAACCAGTTTGTTCCTAGCCTAAAATATCCAGGATTCACTAATTGCATTAAAGTTTTCAAACGAGGGGATATTGTAAGAAACAGCTCAATTCAGTAATCCTTAAGAACTCAATTTTTTTCAGAATGCTCAAGATCGCACCAAAAACTTTCTTTGCTCCACTTGTTAAAGATTTAACTCCAATGCTGCAAACTTAGTGCAGATTACGACCTGGGTTAAATAATATTTTTAGTTTTTGACACCAATTTTTGGTTAACTCATATTTTGAAAGTGGACACGTCAAACAATTTTAATATCCCGCATATTCAGAAAATTTGTTGTCCCGAAAAACTTTCTCGCATCCTCGAAAATTTCTATAGTCAAACAAAAATCAATTATAATCACTCTTTTGCGTAAAAAGTTATGATAAATTTTAGAAATTTTTAATAGGTTATCACACCAAATTTTATTCATCAGTTTTTAGGTACACTTGAACATTATCGATTATTTTCGCACCATTTTCTTCATCATTTGTTGTGAAGTAAACTTTTTTAATCAATTATAATTGATTGTAAATCACTTATTGTCCCATTTTGTCTCTGACCTTGCATCTATGTTGCCCTTTTGTATTGCTTTTCAGAGAATTTGGCTTGTGCGAGGAGTTGGAGGATCGTTCTAGCAACATTCAAAACAATTTAAATTTATGAGAACTTTTTGTGCTTTTGATTTAATTTTTGTTCATGATGCATTTTTTGAAGTTTTTCTTCCGCTATTTTATGAGGACATTTTTTTAAAATAACTTTTTGGCAGAACTTTTTTTTCATCAAACTCGGAACCTAATTGAAAAGAATCTCTAAGCAATTTTTGCTTCATCGTTAAAAATAGTTTTCATATGAACCAAAAAATGAAGTAGTATAATCATGATACAACTTTCAATACGGGGCCAAGCTGTGTATTTTGTGAATTCTAAGCGTAGTCCGCAAAAATACCGCTTTCTTTGATCTATCCATTTTTATGTGTTTCCTTTGATTGAGCCGATAAAGTCATAACATTTGTAAAGATTTGTTTCCGGATTCCAGTGACATACACTCACCAAATTGTGCCCCTACCAGTGTACAGTTTGGCTTATTAATGTTGATGTGATCTTTTTTGGTGAAACAAGAGATCAAAATTGATTTAAAAAGGTGATCTGTGGAAATTATAATCAAATATAATTGATAAAACCTGAATATTGGAAATAACGGTTTTCAAAAAAACCAATATTAGCGGCTAGAATGCCATATTGAGTTTTGCAAGCATATGGTCGACTGGATATTGAATCAATTAAAATTTATATTGGAGCAAATGTCAAACATAAACTTTAAAATGCCCATTTTAGTTCGTCAAAATGTTTCCAAATTGGTCATAATTTCAGAAATTATTTTCTCATCTGATCCCAAATATGATCATTAGGAGACATATTTGCTAAACCAGGAGGCCAAGGAAAAACCTAAACTCGTTTTCGTTCTCAAATTTTGTTCACTTGACGACGCAGCATGAGAAGTTGCATTATCTTTTTGAAAATCAAATTCCCTGGGTACTGTCCTATAAATGGCCTTACAGCGGTTCAAAACTTCATTTATGTACCGTCTGTTATTCAAGTTGTCTTCAAAGAACCCGTAACTAGTTTGAAATCTTTCTAGGAAAACCAGCCCAGAACCTAGTTTTTTTTCAGCTATCTAGTAGCATTGCGTTTTTTTAGGATATCGGATTTTTGCTAATCGATAAGTTTTTGTCCCACCATCCTTACTATGAAGAAAAACTGAGTTCCATCGCTATGAGGAACTTCTTTCTATTGTCTATTCCAGCGTGAAATTTTATTTGCAAAAACTTTCCGATATTTTTCTGATTTTTCTGGACATAATTTGATGTAATAGAGGGCTACAACTATACCTTTTTTTCTAATGTTCCAGCAGCAGTTTATTTTTGCTGATATTTTTGCTGATGTCAATCATGGGTTTGCGCGACAATCTCGAACATTTGTCTTTTATACTATCTGTGATTTCTTGTACGCTTCCTCCCTATTTCGTTGGTACCAGTTCTAGATGGAACGGTTTTTGCCAAAACTTTTCAACTGTTCGTTTCTTTTGTAATCAAAACAAACAAAGCCATTTTTCCTATTTTTAAAACATTCAACGGATGACCAAATTACTATTTCTGTTCTAAGTTTGAAGTTTGCTGAAAAACCTAGCCGGCATTTTATTCTGTCAACATGTGTTTAATTGAATATATCACTCAAAGAATCAATTTTGGTATTTATACTCCCTAAATATCTAATTATAAATAGATTTGTCACAAAATCAGCATAAAAATCCCTTAAAATTGATTGCTTAAGCCTCTACTTGAATGCGGGTTAACTTATATTTGCGCTTTATGTTGTTCACTATAAGGCTAAAATAGAACAAGATTGCTTGTATCAGGACAAAGCCCTGGAAATCCCTCAAACTGCCATTTAATTGGGTTTCGATAGTTTAGTTGTAAATTAAAAATAGCCAAATTTATAAACTTAAGACTGATACACTAGTGGCTTATGTTAAGCGCAAACTGAGGCTTTTCTCTCTGAAAGGCCTGTTTTCAAGGATGAATTTGGACAGTTTCTTTACTGGGAATTGAGTCTAAATAAATATAAAGGCTGAGAGCAAATGATCAGAGCTATGAAAATATTAAACTTTGATTTCAAATACTTACCAGTTTTTTCCGGATCTGAAAAGCAGTTTTTTTATCCTCTCCAAGTTTTGCATCAGTCTGAACTCTTTCTCGAAAAAACGGCAAAACAATGTTGTTCATGCAATGTTAAAAAATCCAAGCAATATTTTGAAATGTTCAGTTGACAGTCTCAATATACTCTGCGGTTTCTTTTTTTCAACTAATTAGTGAAGATGTTGAAGACTGGCGTTGACCCAGAAAAAATTTGTAAGTCCTTCAAACCAAAGTTTGATAATTTCAAAGAATGCAGCTCGAATCATTTGCTTTTAGTCCAAGTAAATACTTTAATTTAATTCCCAGTGAAAACTGTCCAAAATCAATTTTGAAAGCAGGCGTTTTACAGAGTAAACATTTGAAATTGTGTCTAATTCTGTTCACTTGTGTAGTACCAAAAAATAAATGAAGCAATTTGACTCATATTGAGAGTTAATAAAACCAGTTAGCTTCCTCAGTTAAACTTGGAACGTTTTTGTAGTTCAGGACCCGATGGTACTCGTTTAGAAGTATGATTCCGTTTAAAATCTCGTTTAGAAGTTTGGTCCCGTGAAACTACACTAATGGATAAAATTAGGTGCAAATTCAGGATTTTACTCCGTAAAAGGCCTGTTTTTAATGTATTTTTTGTGCAACATTGCCTTCACAATTCATTAAAATTAAAACATAGACCAAGAGCAAATGACCAGAGCTACCATCTATGAAAATATCATTATTTGGTTTCAATGATTACCAATGTAACCCGCGTCTGAAAACGCCAGTTTTCCTCATCTGCACTAAGTTTTTTACTTTGCGAGAATAAGAATCAAACGTAAGAATACACTTTTGTAAAAGTTTTACAGATTGTTTCCATTTTCTCGCTGAGAATGTTTCTCGTTTCATGAAAAAAAACTTTTTACTCCTCTTACTGAATAAAGATTTCACTACGATAAAAAACTTAGTGCAGACGAGGAAAACTGGCCTTTTTAGACCCGGATTACCTTGGTATGTCTTTGAAACCAAATACTGATAGTTTCACAGATAGTAGCTCTGATCTTTTGCTTATGGTCAAGGTAAAAGTTTTACTGAATTTTGAAGGAAATTTGTCCAAAATGTACAATGAAAATAGGCATTTTACACAAAAAAAATCTAGAATTTGATTTCATTTTGTCCACTGGTGTACCAATGGATGGTCCCATACAAAAGTCAGAAAAACAATTTTTAGAGATAATTTCTAAGTTTTGTCAGTGATTGTGTGTTTTTGATAATTCCATTTTACAGAAATTTTTAATGACAAAACTAACGAAGAAATGCTCACAAGTTTTCCTTCTTTCATCCATTTCAAATACTTTAAGTCTATTCCAAGTGGTCTGGTGGCCCACACTTCTAAACAAGTTTTTTCAATGAGACTCATCAAAAATTGCGGGAACATACTTCTGAACGAGTACCCGGCAGAGTTTTGTAAACATTGCCTGAATAAAAAAACACCCCGACGATGTATATTTCTTGCTCTCTTTGAAAATCGGAACAAAAATCAGAACATATACTTTTCATAACAAACAAACCAACAAACGTATCTTCTCGCAAAGGTTTAGTTCGAGAGTTAAATACGTTTGTTAATAAAGACTTGAATGCAGTTTCATGCTTTTCGTTGTGGCAGAAAAAAATGCCTTTTTACACTATTGGACAAATTCATAATTTTACATGTAAAATGCCTGGTTTCAATGTAAATTTTGGACATTAAACCCTTCGCAGTTCAGTAAAGTTTTTACATCGACCGAGAGCAAATAATCAGAGTTACCATCAGTTAAAGTATCAATATTTGGTTTCAATGACCTACCAATGTAATCCGAGTCTGGAAAATCAAGCGTGAAAAAGTGATACACGTCCGAGTTTAGTAAAGCTTTTGCACTGATTGTTTCCATTTTCTCGCTGAGGATGTTTCACGTCGCATGAACAACTTTTATACTCCGCCTATTCAATAAAGTGTTCACTACGATGCGAAACTTAGTGCAGATGAAGAAAACTTTCAGACCCGGATTACAATGGTAACTCATTGAAACCAAATTTGGATACTTTCATAGATGGTAGCTCTGGTCATTTATTCTCGGTCATTGTAAAAATTTTAGTGAATTTCGAAGAAAATGTTGTCCAAAATCGTCATTGAAAACAGGCATTTTAGAGAGTAGAGTTTAGAATTTGCGCTTAATTTTGTCCACTAGCGTAGATTGCAAAACTTTTTGATTACTTGTATCATCTATGCAGTGTGCCGCTGTAAGCACATGCCTTTCGGCTATGATAGACCCTCCACAAAGTTTCGATTTAAGGTCCCATTTATGAAATATCAATAGAACATAAAACTTCCGATTAGGAGCATCGTGGCCTCCGACAACTTGAGGCTTCGATTTGAATCCATTTACCAGCATCTGTGTTCGGAATCCAAATGGCAAACTTGATAAAATTAATAAAACTGCATTTAAAGAAAAGCAGAAAAAAATGAGTTTTCATGTCATTGGAACGTTTTTTCATAAAATGTGTGATCTATTTTGATTTCTTTTGTGATCATAATTACATTTGAATGAACAAATTGACAACACAAATTAGTTGAAATGTGGTAGTTTAAAGCATCGAATAATGGTGTTCTCCGCAAACTTTTTTTTGAAGTTACTGACCTTACTTAAGCAACTGAATCTTTTACGGAATAATCATGTTTCCTTGGTTCCCGCCTAAAAAGGTGACGAGTACTTAGATTAGCCAAGAAACAAGGCTACCCAATGAAGTGAGCAGGAGGAAGCGCAAAAAAAGTCTCAATGTTCCTTCAAGTAATTTGATCGGATCGTGGACAAAGCAAGGGATAGTCAGAAACCAGCAGAGGATGTTGTAAATCGTTGTCTCTTCTGAAAAAACAGCTAAAGTATTTATGCTTAGAAGATATAGAAAATGGTTTTGTTAATGCAATTGAGAAATACGAAGGCACACAAAGTTTCTGTCACTTCTTTGAAAGCAGAAAAAAGCTCACGGGGGTATTTGCAGTTGGACGCTTTTGTTCTGACATAAAATTGAATTTTTAGTCTTTTAGAAGTTCTAACAGCTTGATTGCTTCCCAAAAATAGCTCAACATATTAGCATGTATGCAGAAATTACAGTTAGTGTGCTGTAAAACTACAATTATTGAAAAATTACTGGTTGATTTTTTCTGTAAAGTTTTTCTCGAGACCATTTCAGGATCCGTGGTTATGTCGCCATCAAAAACTCAAGTTTTGTAAAACCGAAAGATCTTCCGGTCATTTATGCCAGAGCAATGAGCTCTGCAGAAATATCTGGCAAAAGATTTTAGGCGATTAGATTAGTCAACGTCATATGAGCTTGAGGAAGAATTTTTGTTTCCATTTGGTCCTTCAGCTCATGTTCCTTCGACTCCTTTCTATCCGCTTTGGCTCCCTACTCCGACAACGGGCAACTCAATGACATCGCCTCAGTTGGTTTTAGTAGCAACCTATGTTAATTTTTTAGCTCATGAATAGTTAGTTGTGCAGTTTAATGTTGATACTTTTGATCAATAACTATATATTTTTTTGAAATTTGAATTTGAATTGGATGCAGATAAAATTTTGACACATATCATTTTGATCAAACAGGTTAAATAAATCTACATCAGGACTGCTATACAGGTAATTCAACCTTTCGAGTAGCATCCCTTTAGGTTACCTAGAAACAAACGGTAGGGCTCTGAAATTAGGAGTTACCGATGGTAAAACAGCAAAAACATACTTTCATTGTCTATTATGTAAAGCCTACTGAAT
Organism: Symsagittifera roscoffensis; assembly: GCF_963678635.1. NCBI lineage: Eukaryota > Metazoa > Xenacoelomorpha > Acoela > Convolutidae > Symsagittifera > Symsagittifera roscoffensis. The sequence goes on from NC_087067.1 coordinate 8,038,631, forward strand.
TTTTTAAAGAAAGACTTGAACCCAACTTCAGTCATTACGTTAAGGTTATTAGGGATTAGTTTGTTGTCAATCAAAAAAGTATACGCATTGATGACTATCAAAGAAACATAATTTTTCATTTTCGTAGTCCTAAGAGCTGGCAAATTTAACAAACCCTTAGGTTTATATAGCGTTTTCATGGTTGAAGTTTTATCTCTAATCAAAAATTTCAAAGGTGACTCATTTCTTAGTTGTCGAAAGGTTTCGTGAAAAATCTGAATAAAAAAACGGTGTGAATATTATATTCGATGAACACGTTCGTAATATGTTCGTATTTACGTTTAAAAAAGATAGTCCTCAAAATCTTTTTCTTTACTAAATAAATTTTATCCATATTACTTTTTGCGCCACACCCATATGCTCCGTAAGACATAATTGGAATGATATAAGCAGAATAGAAACGTAAAAGATGATATTTAGGTTCGTGCACGGTACATGATTCCGTTAAATTTCCTTAGCTTAGTACACACACTTTCAATTTGATCACTGAAGTTGAGTTCACAGTCAAGCAAGACTCCGAGATATTTAACGTTGGTCGTATAGTCCAATTTTTCACCACATAATTTGATCTCTTTCAATTCAATATGCTTTTTACCAAATTGCTGAAGTTTACACTTCGACGGATGCACAGTTAATTTATTGTTGGCGCACCAGTCATCTATACGCTTTACATCATCACAAAACTGTTTGGCAAAATTTGAGTTTTTTGACGAATTTAAAATTGTTATGTCATCTGCGAAAAGGGCTACCTCACTAGTCCTAAGAAAATCAGGAAAATCATTAATATATAAACGAAAAAGGAGAGGTCCATGTAATGAGCCTTGGGGAACGCCACATTTAATTTCAAGCATTTTGGATTGTTTTTCGTTTGTTTCAACATATTGATACCTTTTGGAGAGATAATCTTTCAAAAGTAAATGAAATTTTCCTCGAAAACCCAATCGATCTAATTTATCTAGGAGTATAGCATGGTCAACTGTATCAAACGCTTTTTTAAAATCATAATATAGTGCTAAACCATAACATTTTTTGTCAACAGTGTTACGCATGAAATCTGTTATTTTAATAATAGCATGGACGCAAGAACGTTTTTTTACGAAACCCATACTGTTGTTTTGCAAGTATTCCATACTTTTCAATGAAACAGATCATTCTTTTAAAAATCATTTTTTCAAAAATTTTGCTAAATGAAGATAGAAGATTTGTGGGACGATATTTATTTGCATCCTTTTTAGAACGAACAGACTTATGCAGAGGAATAACTTTAGCAATGTTTAAAAATTCAAGAAATACGCCTTCGTCTATACAAGTGTTGAAGCATTGAACCAAATAAGGACTGATGACTGGTGAGCACAACTTAATCATCTCATTGCTGAAACCATCATGACCACATGTTTTCTTGATTTTAAGAGCAAGTATAATGTTCTCAATTTCATTAACATCAGCAGGTCGGAAAATGCAACTATTCAAGACTCGACTTATACGAGGCAATGATTTAACCTCACATATATTTGCTAATTTTGAGCCAATGTTAACAAAAAAATCATTAAGGTCGTATGATGTCAACTAGATCTGATCCTTTCTTTTCTTTCCTCAAAAAGTGTTACAAATTTGAAACATTTGTTTGCTATCATTAAATTTAGAAAAATGTTTATCGAAGTATTGTCTTTTACTTTCCCTGACACTTTTTTTCACTTCGTTCCGTACTTTTTTGTAATTTAACTGATTTTGTTCACTGGGGATCTCTACCATTTTTTATGTAAGTAATCGCGATATCGGCATAAATTTTTCAAACATCCGTTCACCCAAGACGATTTTTTAATGACACGATAGTGTAATGGCGCAAAAACATCGAAAGTATCAAGAATAATTTCAGAAATTTTAAAAAGATTTTCCTTGCACGTTGAACTGAACAAAGGAAGTTTCGGCAGTTTGTGTTGTAATAAAAACCGAAAATTTACAATTTTTTTTCGAATTCTTCAATTTCTCAACATTTCGCAATTGTAGCTTTTGCTGGTCTGTTACGGTTTGTTTGCTGTTAATTTCGACCTCAGTCAGAAGCGCATAATGGTCACTGACATTGCAACAACCTGTATTAACTTCAACCTTTGTTGGTGAAATGATATGATCGATACATGTTTTACTGTTTAAAGTTATTCTTGTTGCTTCATTATTTTGCACTTCCAGGTCAAAATCAGCTAATAAATCACGATAGGTTTTTTGTAGACTAGTTGCTCCTGAAGTAAGTATGTCAATGTTAAAATCTCCCATGATGCATAGCTCTCCTTTCAACGATTTGAGTTCATTCAGCAGCATATCAAAATTTAGCCAAAAATCAAGCAAAATTGTTGATGGTGCTCTATAAATTAAACCAAAAATTATCTAAAATTGCGTTGTTATCAATAATGTCAATTAAAAAGTGCTGCAGTGGATTATCAATAACTCGTGTTTTGAAATCAAAACCATTCCGCACAAAAAAAGCTAATCCCCTCCTTTCTTATTTTTTCTGTTTAAATTTTCAATTTTTGAAAAGCCTTCAAAACTGTAGAGAATACCAAACAATCCTTATTTTCTACAAAAATAAAGAACATTTTGTTGACACACTCTTCAGACTCACATATTTTCGGGATACAGCTGTCTCACGTTGAGCTGCAATTAGCCACAATGTAGTACAGCTAAACCCAAATGAGGATAAATACTACCTTCTTAACCCATACCCTACTCTTATGCCATCTTTATAGAAATTTTAACCAAAAAGCATCAGAGTTTTTGCACGTAAACCAAATATAGATTTACAATCATTAGGCATATACTCTCGATCCGACAAACAACATCACATTCGAACACTTGTTGAAACCGCAGAAAAATTTACGAAAACTTGTTGAAACCGCAGAATTCTCTGACATATATGCACAAGATTACAGCGGATAATTCCAAGATATAAAAGACTACATATATCTTTAAGGTGGAAAAAACCGTCCACAAGATATCTCATCTATTAATTTTTTAGCTTCGTCAATTTAAAAACGAACTTCTCGCTTTTCTAGGATGGCCTTATTTTATCTTAGAAAAAATGACTATTTTATACGCTATGTTTAGTTTTTCTGGATTCTTCTCTTCACTGTTGAAAAGAATATACAACATATGTGCGATACACACACAAGTGAACAAACAAGCAATTGTAGCACTCTTAATATTCGCAGGATTTTCTGCAATATTTTCAACCTCACTAATTCAAATTTTTTTGGACGCTCAAATTATTGAATACAACGAAAAACTATCTACCACACCAAACGCATGTGACACTCCACAAACAAACACAAATCCAACACCAACAGAACCAATCACGAAATTTACATTATAACCATCCTTTATCATTAGTACCACGAAATTAAAGCAATATACCGATAACAGAGCACACCCCTCCGAGTCAAGGCTACCCACAAAGTCCAGTTTCTCACATGGTAGTTCACCAGCCAAATATTGACGACACATATGAAACAGATTGTAGAACAACCACGCGCCACCAGTTTCCATTCTCAAAACAACCATCTTTTTAGCCCACGATGAGTCGCCAGATTGATCCCTCAACCGTTCCCTTTCCTACTCAACCAACCTCCAACGTCACTCCTCTTGCATTTCCCTTTCTGACCTCACTTCTTCTCCCTTACCCACATTCACTACTAACGACCACAGATGGTTTCTGATGATTCCACGCGAACAATTTTTAACACAATTTCACAATTTAAAAACTCCGATATTGATACCCCAGATGAATTTCAAAATTCCGAACCTAGCCCATCCACTTTTTCTCAACCTCCCTTCCATCCAATTCATCATCAACATCCCGATGAAACCTCCTCAGCACCCTCATCCTACACCGATGCAACACCAACACTTTCGCCAACGACCAGTGACCAGCCCGACACCCCTAGCCCCGTCACTGAAGCACTACAAAATGAACTAAACAATTTCATCACTTTAAAACAACATCATCATGTACTAAAACACTAACAATTCATCAATTATCATTTACAATTCCTCCTCTGAATCCTCAGACCAAACATCCACAGCAGTAGAATTCTGAACTTTTGTAATACAACTTATCATTCTTCCCACAAAACGCTTACTTTCAGACCACTAACAACGACCAACAAACTTAATTTGATGAGTGTAGCCTAGTTCTCCCACTATCATGGACCTCATACTACCATTTCACTAACCCACTAGCACTCCCCTTATACAAAAATCCAGCCAATAATGAAATATATCAATCCAGATTACATAAACTGAGTACCGCACTGCATGAAAAATAATTTACGACTATAGGACCAACCCAATCTTTAAATAGATTCGTAGCACAAAAAGCCAACAGACTTGCAATTAACCATTACGATCACGCTATTGCACGATATATGGAAGATACAGATATAGAAGATGACCCTAGCACTAACCCACAATTAACCGAAAAAATTTTCATAAAATCATCATATGTGTTTCTCATTGACAGCATGAATAAAAAAATCCGATAATATTGTATTCACACCACTCAAAAATACTAAAGCTTATGAATCCTACTTTAATAAATTTAACCACTTTACACTAATTTTTCACTTCTTTGCGCCCAAGGAACATAACTTGAACTGTTCACATAAAGTTATGTTACGCACAAAATTAACTCACACATACACCTATTTTAAATTTATTCAACACAATTACCTAACTCACAGACCATCATGAAATCCACAGCACAGATTTACATTCATTTACTCCAAATACACCTCACCATTTTTTCTAAACTTTACTTATTGTATAAAAAACTAACATCCACGGCATCCTCCATAACTATGATCCCATCAGACAAATGTAAATATTCTGCCCACTAACCAAGTCTTTCGACATTGAAGAATCACGCCCACTAATCAATCCCCACGAATATATACAACCCATCAAAGTCCATATACTAGAATACCTACACAATCCTAAAAATAATCACAAACTCTATAACTTAATCCAAAATGCATGGCATGAATTCTCACTGAATAACGAAGAGCGGAACATCATCCGAGCACTCCAGCTTATATGGCCTCTCCTTCAGACTAAAAATGTCATTTGCACGCTTGCAAAACTTCTCATTTCATAAGATACAATTCGCACTATATTCTCTAATGGATTTTTGGACAAGGACAAACCTTTGTAAGTATAATTGAATATTTTAAAAAACAAAAAAACAAAAAACACTAACCATTCATCAAATGGGTCTCATTTTTCTTTTTTAGATTTCCCCGTTCACTCATCAAAAACAAACAAAAAAATAAACAAAATAAAAACATAAGCTCTTATCTAAAAGCTTTTTCAATTCTCAGTTCATAATTGCAGTATATGATTAAATTTATAGTCTAAAAATCTTTTTCGAGGAGCAGTACAATCATAAAATTAAATTCAAAAGACAGTAAAGTAATATTCCTAAAGCAGTAATTTCGTTAAAAAAACTGCAAATAAAATGGAGAAAACTAACCCAATTTCAAATCCCTTCATCCGACCATAAATTACACACTCGTTCCACAACTCACACAGCTCGCCCACGAAAAATCGTTTGAATAATGAACTTTAGGTTTCAACTTTCACTGATAAGAACTCTAAATTGTTTACCCACTTTTCAAACTTTCCTTTTGCTTGGTTGCAAGGAATTATAGAAGTAAGCCAAACTAACCAACGCGGCTTACTAACGCCACAACACCACAAGAAAAAAAACCGGATTAAAACCAGATTGAATATAATAAATTATTCTTTTGGAACCCACTTTCAAGTTTTGTTGAAACCGAATAAAACTCAAAAAAGTCGAAAATCAAACCAAAAACAATTTTTTCTACTTTTGAGAAAAGGACAAAACCAAAACAAAAAGTGAAAAACGCCAAATGGAAAGAGAACAAAATGTTGAACATAAAGAGAGTCTCTGCCCAAACAGATCCTAAAATGTAACCCACTCTGGCCTCACCCAACCGAACGATGTCTTTCGAAGTACATGCTCCCACCCTGCACTACGGTTCCGATACTCAACTTTTTTGATAAAATTAGCTCCAAGTTGAGCAACTCTTTAAAATAAATGAACTAAAATAAAACGCTTTTGCGAAAAAAACTATTAAAAAAATCATTCAAAAAATGACTTCTTTTTTGTATATATATATAAATGCAATATGATGTAAAGATTTCTTAGCACCTAAGGAACGAGCAGCAAAGGAGATGAAAACCCGATTACATTTAAATTCTGGATAGGCAAACCTATTTGGTTTATTGCCGTATTCACTACCCTCAAAGGATATGAAGTATGCACTCAACACCGCAGCAAAGGAAATCCATTGAAAAAAAACAAGGGCCATCCCGCTGTTGATCTCACATACCGATCCTAGTCACTTAGCATTTCAAACGGAAAAGTCAAATTTCACCTCGCACTTTGTCTCGCTCTAAGCGTAACGAAATCGATACATCATTGCATCGATCTGAAGTCTTGACACAATCACTCGAGACGATCCACGATCAAGGAGACCTATCTTTGAACACGAACAAAGGATCTTGTTATTTTCTACTCAACCAAACTTATATCTCCACTTCTAAGGAAGTCAATGCCCAAGCTCAAAAAAACCACTTCACAGGTCCTTCACTGCAAAAAAACAATTAAAAACTAAAAAACTCAAAAACCCGTGGAACCAGTTTAAACTAGTTTTCATAAACCAATTATATTCTTGATGAAACTATCTCTAAAAATTATATCTAACTAACCAATCATATTCCATCAAAAAAACTGACACTTATTCGTAAGTGCTGAAACTATTTGTAGTTTCCGCACCAGAACAGTTTGAATAAATCTTAAACTACAGTTGTTCTTCTTCTAGATAAACACCAAGAACTAACTAGCAAAACAACTCATACATAACTCATATCGCTGTTTCAGGCCCTTATCAATTACCTCTTATTGTTTATCGGCACATTTGCAGTTTTGATTCATGATCTAGTTCTGAATCAGGGATTAACATCCCAGTGACTTCAAGCCGGTTAGCTGTACACTTGCCCTTGAAATTTTCAGTGATTGCGAAAAAGTCTTAACTGATCAATTAGTACCAATCTATGTTATTTATTAGCTCGCCAAAAGTTGTGCAGTTTTATGTTGATAATTTTGACTAGTAAATTTCGAGAATCTATCTTATCAGCAACTATTCTCAGAAGTGCCTAATTTCTGAAAGAAGATTTGAAGTCTATTTTTCTTTTAAATTTTCAATTTTAATTTCCTAATCGACCAATTCGTTATTGTTCAATTTGCATCAAAGCCATCTCGGATGAGCATACCGGGCTGGGATGTTCGATTCTTGATTTGACCATAACGGTCTAACGATGTCAGATTTTTGTTGCAAATTGAGACAGAAGAACGAAAGCTATAGTCAAACAGGGTCAAATCATGAATCAAACAGACCAAAAAAAACAAACAGGGTAGAGTCTGGGGTTAAACAGGAACAAATCATGTGTCAAACAGGGTCAACAGAGTCGCCCGGCTCGAGATCCCGCTCAAAAACCGCTCAAGATTTGAGCGGTTTGTGCGGTTTTTTTTGGAAAAACTGCTCAAACCACTCAAATCTTGCTTTAAAAACCGCTCATTTCTTGCAGTGATTTTTGAACGGTTTTTCAAGCAATATTTGAGCGGTTTTTAAGCGGTTTTTGAGCGGTCTTATAAAAAAAATCGATTAAAAAAACAAACAAGCCTGGAAAAGTAAAGTGACCCCGGGTTGACCTCCATGAACCAAAAATGCTTATCTTACTTTACGCCACACCAGAAATGCTTATCATGCAATTGCCTGCATTAAATGTATGGAAAAAAGTTAATCATACAATTTTCATACAATTTCAAAAAACTATTGATAAAATATTCAATCTAGTTTATCCGGCTATTTAAGCCAAATACAACAGTTTGGTAATGAAAAATAACTACGTTTAAATTTTTGAAAAAAAAATGGTTATCATACAATTTCTATGTAAGAAAATTGTATGATAACCAATTTTTCATGAAAAGCAAGATGTTCAGAAACATGTTAAAACTTGTTTCTAATCGAATTTAAAGTAATTAAGAGTGCTTTTGCTCAATTTAAAACATCCTGCTCATCAAAATCGAGGTTTTTAAACCAGTTTTTTTGCTCAGTTTCAAAATTGGAAGTTTACTTTTTCAATTCCATCGATCCTGTTGGGCTCTATCGGCCCTGTTCAACTCTGTTGACCCTGTTTGACGCTTCATTCGACCGTGATCGAATTATGGTTCGACCCTGTTTGACCCATGACTCGAACCGGTTTGAATCTGTTGACCCTTTTTGACCGATGATTATATCATGTTCGCCCGAGTCGAGCGTTTTCACCTAATTTGAAGCAAGATTTGAGCGGTTTGAGCGGTTTTTTTAGACAATTACCTTCAAAATCTTGCATCAAAATGAGCGGTTTGAGCGGTTTTTGAACGGTTTTTCTAACCAACCGCTCAAAAACCGCGCAAAGTTTGAACGTTTTTTTTTGGATAAACCGTTCAAATCTTGCGCGGTTTGAGCGGTTTTTTTTAGAAAAACCGTTCAAAAACCGCTCAAACCGCTCATTTTGATGCAAGATTTTGAACGTAATTGTCTAAAAAAAAAACGCTCAAACCGCTCAAGTCTTGCTTCAATTAGGTGGAAAATCTCGACTCGGGCCAACATAATATAATCATCGGTCAAAAAGGGTCAACATATTCAAACCGGTTCGAGTCATGGGTCAAACAGGGTCGAACCATAATTCGATCACGGTCGAATGAAGCGTCAAACCGGGTCAACAGAGTTGAACAGGGCCGATAGAGCCCAACAGGATCGATGGAATTGAAAAAGTAAACTACCAATTTGTGACGAGTGAAACTGAGCAAAAAATCTGGTTTTAAAACCTCGATTTTGAGCGAAAGCACTATTTATTAATTTAAATTCGATTAAAAACAAGTTTTAACATGATTCTGAACATCTTGCCTTTCATGAAAAATTCGTTATCATACAATTTTCTTATCTAGAATTTGTGTGATAACCATTTTTTTCAAAAAATTAAACGTAGTTATTTTTCATCACCAGACTGTTGTATTTGGTTTAAATAGCCGGAGAAACTAGATTGAATCTTTTTTCAATTGTTTTTTAAAATTGTATGAAAATTGTATGATTAACATTTTTCCAAACATTTAATGCAAGCAATTGTATGATAAGCATTTTCGGTGTGGGGAAAAGTAAGATAAGCATTTTCGGTTTATGGAGGTCAACCCCGGGTCACTTTACCTTTCCAAGCCTTTTTGCTTGTTTTTGCTCTGTTGACCCTGTTTGACACATGATTTGTTCCTGTTTAACCACAGACTCTACCCTGTTTGTTTCTTTTGACCTGTTTGATTCAAGATTTGACCCTGTTTGACTATAGCTTTTGTTCTTCCGTCTCAACTTGCAACAAAAATCTGACATCGTTAGACCGTTTTGGTCAAATCAAGAATCGAACATCCCAGCCCGATATGATCATCCGAGATGGCTTTGATGCAAATTGAACAACAACGAATTGGCCGATTAGAAAATTAAATTTAAAAAATTAAAAGAAAATTAAAAATTTTGTCCCGCGTCTTGCACTTCAAAAGCTTCTTTGAGAATTTAGCACTTCTGAGAATAGTTGCTGATCAAGATAGATTCTAGAAAGTTACTTGTCAAAATTATCAAGATCAAACTGCACAACTATTGTTGAGCTAAGAAATAACATAGATTTATACTAATTGATCAGGTGAGAATTTCGCAATCACTGAAAATTTCAAGGGCAAGTGTACAGTTAACCGCTTTGAAGTCACTGGGATGATAATCCCTGATTCAGAACTGGATCATGAATCAAAGTTGCAAATGTGCCGATAAATAAAAAGCGGCAATTGATGAGGGTCTGAAACTAGGATATGAGTTATGTATGAGTTATGTTGCGAGTAAGTTCTTGGTGTTTATCTAGAAGAAGAACAACTGTAGTTTAAGATTTATTCGAACTGTTCTGGTGCGGAAACTACAAGTAGTTTCAGCACTTACAAATAAGTGTCAATGTTACTGTTGGATTATGATTGGTTAGTTAGTAAAAATTTTAGAGATAGTTTTATCGAGAAAATAGTTGGTTTATAAAAACTAGTTCAGAACTGGTTCCACGGTGTTTAATACATGGCAAACATTTAACTTATGTTATTACAAGGAAAATCTATTCCCTTTCATAAAACATAGCTTGCAGATCGCATATTCTATTGCCTATATTAAAACATGGGGGTCTGCGATTTTATTCAAAGGGATAATCAAAAATTGATGCTACAGGTGATGAAACAGCAAACTCGGTATTCATATACTGCCCACCGATAACATTTTTTTCCAAAAAAAACTACACGTTGAACAAGGTAACAATGGATCGCGGTATCAATTTCAGATCTTGATTGGAATTGATGGATACTTCTGCTAGTGAGGTATTTGATTAAATGACTCAATTTGTAACCGAATTGATAAGGCAAAACCTAAAATGAGCTGCTGCAATGTGTTTTTAAAGCGGTTTTTAACTAGATAATTTTCTTTTCGCAGATACTGCGTACAACAATACGAGAGATCAAATTAGAAGGGTTTAATATAGCCATACATGGTAAACAGACCATTTTGATCTAGCGATACAAGAAGAATTAAGGGCAGCGGTATCTTCAGTGTTGAAGCAACGAAAAATATTTCAATTTTCAGAGTTTTCCTGTCGAATGAATCAATTGCTATAACAATATAACAGCATTTTCTACAAGCATCTGGAATATTTTGATTGAAGTAATGTAAGAAAGGGTGAAGCTCTTGGGAAAACTAGGCAGTGTATTGCTCCCCAATGTTGAGCTGCCATTACTTTGGCTCCAACTGACGACATGCTCAATTAAGTTAAGAGTACTGGATTTAGTCCAAACAAACTCGAGTGGGACATAACTTACTCATTTATATCTGTACTCGAACTGCACTGCCTTTAAATCTTATCAGCAAAACTTTTAAAAATTATCCTAGTTCAACACCTTGCTTCATTTTTGTCGAAACACTTTTCAATTGCAACAAGATCAAAATCAAGGCTGTTTCTTTGTATTTGAAAAATTTATTTAATATATTTTTTATTATTTTATAATTTAATTGTACTCTATAGAATTTTATGAGCCCAGTTTTCTCTGTGTTTGTCCTTATATTCTTATGCGTACGCGTATTCCACGAGCGATTGTTGAACTGCTTTTGGTGCGATCAAAAGCCCACCAAGCCTTGTGCAATGCATACTTGATTAGAATCACGGTCTAATTATTGATAGCATTATCGAATTTTTAGGCAAAAAAATCACTTCACAGGTCCTTCACTGCAAAAAACAATTAAAAGCTAAAAAACTCAAAAACCCGTGGAACCAGTTTAAACTAGTTTTTATAAACCAATTATATTCTTGATGAAACTATCTCTAAACATTATTACTAACTAACCAATCATATCCATCACTAAAACTGACACTTATTCGTAAATGCTGAAACTAATTGTAGTTTCCGCACCGGAACAGTTTGAATAAATCTTAAACTACAGTTGTTCTTCTTCTAGATAAACACCAAGAACTAACTCGCAAAATAACTCATACATAACTCATATCGCTGTTTCAGGCCCTTATCAATTGACTCTTATTGTTTATCGGCCCATTTGCAGTTTTGATTCATGATCTAGTTCTGAATCAGGGATTAACATCGCAGTGACTTCAAACCGGTTAACTGTACACTTGCCCTTGAAATTTTCAGTGATTGCGAAAAATTCTCAACTGATCAATTAACCAATCTATGTTATTTATTAGCTCTCCAAAAGTTGTGCAGTTTTATGTTGATAATTTTGACTAGTAAATTTCGAGAATCTATCTTATCAGCAACTATTCTCAGAAGTGCCTAATTTCTGAAAGAAGCTTTTGAAGTTTATTTTTCTTTTAATTTTTCAATTTTAATTTCCTAATCGACCAATTCGTTATTGTTCAATTTGCATCAAAGCCATCTCGGATGAGCATACCGGGCTGGGATGTTCGATTCTTGATTTGACCAAAACAGTCTAACGATGTCAGATTTTTGTTGCAAATTGAGACAGAAGATCGAAAGCTATAGTCAAACAGGGTCAAATCATGAATCAAACAGACCAAAAAAAAAACAAACAGGGTAGAGTCTGTGGTTAAACAGGAACAAATCATGTGTCAAACAGGGTCAACAGAGTCGCCCGGCTCGAGATCTTGCTCAAAAACCGCTCAAGATATGAGAGGTTTGAGCGGTTTTTCAGCAAGATTTGAGCGGTTTGTGCGGTTTTTTTTGGAAAAACTGCTCAAATCACTCAAATCTTGCTTTAAAAACCGCTCATTTCTTGCAGTGATTTTTGAACGGATTTTCAAGCAAGATTTGAGCGGTTTTTAAGCGGTATTATAAAAAAAATCGATTAAAAAAACAAAAAGGCCTGGAAAGGTAAAGTGACCCCGGATTGACCTCCATGAACCGAAAATGCTTATCTTACTTTTCCCCACACCGGAAATGCTTATCATGCAATTGCCTGCATTAAATGTATGGAAAAAAGTTAATCATACAATTTTCATACAATTTCAAAAAAACATTGAAAAAATATTCAATCTAGTTTATCCGGCTATTTAAGCCAAATACAACAGTTTGGTAATGAAAAACTACTACGTTTAATTTTTTGAAAAAAAAATGGTTATCATACAATTTCTATGAAAGAAAAATGTATGATAACCAATTTTTCATGAAAAGCAAGATGTTCAGAAACATAATAAAACTTGTTTCTAATCGAATTTAAAGTAATTAAGAGTGCTTTTGCTCAATATAAAACATCCTGCTCATCAAAATCGAGGTTTTAAAACCAGTTTTTTTGCTCAGTTTCAAAATTGATAGTTTACTTTTTCAATTCCATCGATCCTGTTGGGCTCTATCGGCCCTGTTCAACTCTGTTGACCCTGTTTGACGCTTCATCCGACCGTGATCGAATTATGGTTCGACCCTGTTTGACCCATGACTCGAACCGGTTTGAATCTGTTGACCCTTTTTGAACGATGATTATATCATGTTCGCCCGAGTCGAGCTTTTTCACCTAATTTGAAGCAAGATTTGAGCGGTTTGAGCGGTTTTTTTTAGACAATTACCTTCAAAATCTTGCATCAAAATGAGCGGTTTGAGCGGTTTTTGAACGGTTTTTCTAACCAACCGCTCAAAAACCGCGCAAAGTTTGAACGGTTTTTTTGGATAAACCGTTCAAAACCGCTCAAACCGCTCATTTTGATGCAAGATTTTGAACGTAATTGTCTAAAAAAAACCGCTCAAACCGCTCAAGTCTTGCTTCAAATTAGGTGGAAAATCTCGACTCGGGCCAACATGATATAATCATCGGTCAAAAAGGGTCAACAGATTCAAACCGGTTCGAGTCATGGGTCAAACAGGGTCGAACCATAATTCGATCACGGTCGAATGAAGCGTCAAACCGGGTCAACAGAGTTGAACAGGGCCGATAGAGCCCAACAGGATCGATGGAATTGAAAAGGTAAACTACCAATTTGTGACGAGTGAAACTGAGCAAAAAATCTGGTTTTAAAACCTCGATTTTGAGCGAAAGCACTCTTTATTACTTTAAATTTGATTAAAAACAAGTTTTAACATGATTCTGAACATCTTGCCTTTCATGAAAAACTCGTTAACATACAATTTTCTTATATAGAATTTGTATGATAACCATTTTTTTCAAAAAATTAAACGTAGTTATTTTTTATCACCAGACTGTTGTATTTGGTTTAAATAGCCGGAGAAACTAGATTGAATCTTTTTTCAATGGTTTTTTAAAATTGTATGAAAATTGTATGATTAACATTTTTCCAAACATTTAATGCAAATAATTGTATGATAAGCATTTTCGGTGTGGGGAAAAGTAAGATAAACATTTTCGGTTTATGGAGGTCAACCCCGGGTCACTTTACCATTTCAGGCCTTTTTGTTAGTTTTAATCGGTTTTCTTTATAAGACCGCTCAGAAAACGCTTAAAAACCGTTCAAAATCACCGCAAGCAATGAGCGGTTTTTTAAGCAAGATTTGAGCGGTTTGAGCGGTTTTTCCAAAAAAAAACGCCCAAACCGCTCAAATCTTGCTGAAAAACCGCTCAAACCGCTCATATCCTGAGAGTTTTTTGAGCGGGATCTCGACCCGGGCGACTCTGTTGACCCTGTTTGACACATGGCCCGTTCATGTTTAACCCCTGACTCTACCCTGTTTGTTTCTTTTGACCTGTTTGATCCATGATTTGACCCTGTTTGACTATAGCTTTTGTTCTTCCATCTCAACTTGCAACAAAAATCTGACATCGTTAGACCGTTTTGGTCAAATCAAGAATCGAACATCCCAGCCCGGTATGATCATCCGAGATGGCTTTGATGCAAATTGAACAACAATGAAGTGGCCGATTAGAAAATTAAATTTAAAAAATTAAAAGAAAAATAAAAATTTTGTCCTGCGTCATGCACTTCAAAAGCTTCTTTGAGAATTTAGGCACTTCTGAGAATAGTTGCTGATCAAGATAGATTCTAGAAAGTTACTTGCCAAAATTATCATGATCAAACTGCAAAACTATTGTTGAGCTAAGAAATAACATAGATTGGTACTAATTGATCAGGTGAGAATTTCGCAATCACTGAAAATTTCAAGGGCAAGTGTACAGTTAACCGGTTTGAAGTCACTGGGATGTTAACCCCTGATTCAGAACTAGATCATGAATCAAAGTTGCAAATGTGCCGATAAATAAAAAGCGGCAATTGATGAGGGCCTGAAACAAGGATATGAGTTATGTATGAGTTATGTTGCGAGTAAGTTCTTGGTGTTTATCTAGAAGAAGAACAACTGTAGTTTAAGATTTAATCGAACTGTTCTGGTGCGGAAACTACAAGTAGTTTCAGCACTTACATTTAAGTGTCAATGTTACTGTTGGATTATGATTGGTTAGTTAGTAAAACTTTTAGAGATAGTTTTATCGAGAAAATAGTTGGTTTATGAAAACTAATTCAGAACTGGTTCCACGGTGTTTAATACATGGCAAAAATTTAACTTATGTTATTACAAGGAAAATCTATTCCCTTTCATAAAACATAGCTTGCAGATCGCATATTCTATTGCCTATATTAAAACATGGGGGTCTGCGATTTTATTCAAAGGGATAATCAAAAATTGATGCTACAGGTGATGAAACAGCAAACTCAGTATTCATATACTGCCGACCGATATTATTTTTTTCCAAAAAACTACACGTTGAACAAGGTAACGCGGTATCAATTTCAGATCTTGATTTGAATTGATGGATACTTCTGCTAGTGAGGTATTTGATTAAATGACTCAATTTGTAACCGAATTGATTAGGCAAAACCTAAAATGAGCTGCTGCAATGTGTTTTTAAAGCGGTTTTTAACTAGATAAATTTTTTTTCGCACACACTGTGTACAACAATACGAGAGATCAAATTAGATGGGTTTAATATAGCCATACATGGTAAACAGAACATTTTGATCTAGCGATATTAGAAGAATTAAGGGCAGCAGTATCTTCAGTGTTGAAGCAACGAAAAATATTTCAAGTTTCTGAGTTTTCCTGTCGAATGAATCAGTTGCTATAAAATTATAACAGCATTTTCTACAAGCATCTGGAATATTTTGATTGAAGTAATTAGAAAGGGTGAAGCTCTTGGGAAAACTAGGCAGTGTATTGCTCCCCAATGTTGAGCTGCCATTACTTTGGCTCCAACTGACGCCATAGTCAATTAAGTAGGGAGTACTGGATTTAGTCCAAACAAACTCGAGTGGGATATAATTTACTCATTTATATCTGTACTCGAACTGCACTGCCTTATAATCTTATTAGCAAATTTTTGAAAATTATCCTAGTTCAACACTTTCCTTCATTTTTGTCGAAACACTTTTCAATTGCAACAAGATCAAAATCAAGGCTGTTTCTTTGTATTTGAAAAATTTATTCAATATATATTTTTTTATTTTATAATTTAATTGTACTCTATAGAATTTTATGAGCCCAGTTTTCTCTGTGTTTGTCCTTATATTCTTATGCGTACGCGTATTCCACGAACGATAATTGAACTGCTTTTGGTGAGATCAAAAGCCCACCAAACCTTGTGCAATGCATACTTGATTAGAATTACGGTCTATTTATTGATAGCATTATCGAACTTTTAGGCATCTTTTTCTAAATAATCAATTATTTTGCTCTCCACCATGGGAAAACTCAGTATCCATATACTTCCTGCAGATAATATTGTTGTTTTTTGCATAAATTTTACACGTTGAGCTAGATAAAATGGGTCGCATTTTCAATTTCAAAAGTCAGATGGAATCGATTGCGTTTTTCTGCACTAAGGGGTAGTTTCTAGAATGATTCATGGGTAATTTGAAATACAATTGATCAGACAAAAGTACTTTTTTTCAAACCCACCTACCATGAAGTGTAGTACGAGAATTCTCACCAAAATATCTATGGTTAATTTAGCTAGACATGCTAAACCGTCTAAACAGTTTTAACTAACAATGCAAGAAGGATTAGAGGCAGCGGTATCTTCGGAGATGCGGTCAAGATATTATGCTTTAACTTTGTGAATTTCTTCTTCGAATGTGTAATTTGCTTATAAAGAAAACCAGCACGTATTGTTTGGATTTTGTCTACAAGCATCCTTAATTGTTCGATTGAAGTAATGAGTAACGACGATGCTATTGGACAAACTAGGCAGCGTCCTGCTCTCCATTGTTCAGCTACCATTAAGTGCTGATTTGAGTCACGTTTTGGTTGTGATCTAAACTTGAATTTCAATCAATGCGAATCTATTATTGAAAAAATTATTAAAAACTCATTCCATAGAACAAAAAAAGAACTAAGGATACTACAGGCGAAAAAACCCACTTGTGTCCGTAGGAATTACACGAGTTGCTCTCTTGTTTTGCAAGATTTTGGATAATCATTTTTGATTTTCACCTCATATGAAAAGGATGCTCAAAGTCCAACTTATTTCCCTTTTTTTGTAGACATGCAAAAAAGCGTGAAAAATGCTTTGGTGCTCCTGCACGATCTCTTGGGAGAACTGCAACCCCCTTATTAAAAAAATATATAGGTCCAGCTGCAAAAAAAGTCGGAGTTTATTTATTTGAACGTGCAGCTCCAGAGATTGGAGAAGTTGAACTATTTAGTGGACCAAATGAGTTCAAAACTTCCGCAAAAGATGTGAGATAAAACAGAAATCAAATGGGAGTTAGAAAAAAAGAATTCAAGCGTAGAACTAGTAGAACCATTTCTCGAAAAACTAGTCAAAAACTAGTCGCTCTTGCAAAGACAATTTTGGGAAAACAAAATGAGTATAAGTCAGAGTCGTCATTTTTGGTAGGAAGCTTTTACAAATTCTTCAATGGAGTTTTTTGATAAAGTCCCAGTTTTGGAAACAATTATTTCATCTTACACACAAAAATTATTTCCCAGTACTTCTCTAGATGAAACAGTATTGAGTTTGAATTTGAGTAGGAACATAATCCTTGTCTGGATTTGCGTGATACCCGCCTCAGTTTAAAGTTTTTTATATTCAAAGGAAATTTGGTTGATGCTTTCAAAAAAAAGCTGAAAAAAATCAAAATTGGAGGATGACTTAGATGAGGAACCCCAAACTTACTTAACTTAAGTAAACAATCTTGTACATTCTCCATGATTCAATTATGATTTCTTTAAAGTTACAATGGTTTGCAACGCCGGTGGAGAGTATTCTCATTAAGCACACACATCGAACAAGTTCAACTTCTCGGCAGTGAGTGATGAAGGAATAATTGCTTGTCATGGATATAGTTTTAGGGACTTTCCGGAAGCGTTGGATATGTATCCGTTCTGAGAACTGAAATCAATCGCTGCAGGAATTAAGACGAAAAAAACATGGTGAGATAGAAATGAGAACTTTATAAAAACATCTGATTGGTCGAAACCTAATACTTTTTTGCACATTTGTATCTTAGTTTCAATGAAAAATTCATGCAGTTTTGATTGATAGTGTTTCACTTTTTTATGGAAATTTGGAGTTTTAGTCTCTCAAGAAAGCAACTCACGCTTCATTAACTTCGTGGGGAAATGCTACTATGTACCTGTCAAATCATCGTGGGAGAATTATGTAAAAAAAGTTAAAGTAAGTCATGAAACGATTTGTATAAGAAGCCATCATTTTTTCTTCAGATAACCTGGGAAATGAAAGATTAAGTAGGATATAAAAAAAAATCAACGGTAAGGAGCTGTCTGATTTTACCTGATATATTTCGTGGAGCGGAATTTTTAAACTGTCAAAGATACTCCCTTCTCGTCAATTTTACCCAGATAACCAAATATAAATTTAGTAGATTTTTTTTGAAAGAAAATTTTTCCACGGTATAGTAGTTTATGTCATAATAATCTAAATTGAAGCTCCATTTTTTTCGAAACTCACCAACCAGAATATATTTTTTCAAGAGAAAAAAAAATTTTTTTTCTCGACAAAAATGAATTTGAAAAGTTTTTAAAATTATTAAAAACTTTTCTTAAAGTTAAAACCAAATATTTTTTTTTCAATTTTCTAAGATAAAATTAATTTTTCAAGAATAAA
Source organism: Symsagittifera roscoffensis (assembly GCF_963678635.1). Classification (NCBI taxonomy): domain Eukaryota; kingdom Metazoa; phylum Xenacoelomorpha; order Acoela; family Convolutidae; genus Symsagittifera; species Symsagittifera roscoffensis. The sequence continues at coordinate 8,057,392 of NC_087067.1, forward strand.
AAGCATTTGCAAGTAAAGTTCAAAAAAATATTTCAAAATGTTCTGAAATTTACTATCTGAAACTTATCATACCGAAGTTTTGAAAAAAACTGGCCCTTACATATCTCAAATCTTAAAACATTGAAATTTTGAGTGCCAATCAAAACGTCTGAAACTTATCAACTCCATCTTATCAACTCAAACCTCGTATTCTAATACATGGTAAAATTTCAACTTATCTTATTACAAGGAAAATCTATTTCCTAACTTATAACATAGCTTACAGATCGGATATTTTCTTCACTATATTAAAACATGGGGGTCTGCGACCACCTGTCCCCCCCTGATCACCTCGCACAAATACTACTAATATATAATGAACATTTTGAGAAACAAATCAACCTATCGGGGAGCTGCTTGCTTGAACGTATCAAAAAAGCAAGTGTACAATAATCTGAAAAAAACGGTTGCTCCCAAATGAGAAAATAACGCGAAGTTACAGATTTTTTATTTTTAACAAGTTCCGATAACCGCTCTCTTTGAGATTCTATAACCCAGAAAAAAAAGTTTGAGTTCAAATCGCAAAAATCTTTTAAATTTAAATTAAAAAAAACGCCACTGAAAATTGCTGACAAATTGAAAACAAAAAGCAAAGTATTGTAGTTCAAAAGTTGAGATTCATTTTCTTGTCAATTCTCATGAAAAGAAAAATTGAAATTATTTTTAGAGATTTTTAAGACTTTGCGACTAGAATTATTTGCACATTCAAGCAATTAAAACAGTTTCAACATAATTTATAAGTTTAATTTTTTGCAGATAAGGAGTTTTTTTGCAATACAATTTGAATTGCAAGAAGTGAAAATCAAATAAAAGTTTCTGTTGTTTTTTTTCTTCGGAAAAAAACCCAAAAATTTCAAAAAGGTCTTGAAAATCATTTGAAAATTTTATAAATTTTCCTGCGATTTTTTTTTGAGCACATAAGTTTTCTCTTCCTTTTTCTCGAAAAACACCTGAGCTCAAAAAACGAGGCAAAAAGTGCAGCCCTTAAGTTTTGTTCTGATTTCAAATCAAAACGGAACGTAGAATTTATTGTACTCACAAGCGTGACCCCGCTGCAACCATAAAATCAATCTGGTTAATTTCCTTTGCATAATGAATGGAAAAGTAATGGGAATAACTAGTATAATGTTTAAAAATTGGGAATTAAAACTATTCTTCTAAGACTACGATAAATTACGACTCTACTCTTAAAAAACGAATGTACGAAAGTCTCTTCTCGTAAAATACAATTGTACGAATAACTATCACGAGAGATAACGATTTTAAAAAATAACATTTTTTATGCTACGACAAATAGAGAGGTTTCCAATGAACTATAAATTGAAGCTAAAAACTACTGCTCAATGAAGTAATTTGAAGATGTATAAAATAAAGCTGAAAGCTGAAGATTCGTTCCAACAATTTTCTCCTAAGCCACCCCAACCTCTCTCTCTCTCTCTCTCTCTATCTCTCTCTCTCTCTATCTCTCTCTCTCTCTCTCTCTCTCTCTCTCTCTCTCTCTCGCTCTCTCTCTGTCTAAGATCGCCAACCATTCACAATCAGAACATCTCAAATCCAGCCCCTAAAGTTTAATATCGAGTCTGAAGGCAGTTTACAGTAGAGTTAAAGTAATTTTTTTTAATAAGTTAATTTGCAGTGAGTTTTAGATTTACTTTCTAAGATAGAAAGTAGAATGGACTCTATAATTCTAGCAAGCGTTTTGTACTTATTTTTGCTAGCGTAATGAGTTGGTGCGATTAGTGAGTTTCCCCTTTTAAAAGTTCGGTAAAATAGCTAAAAACTCAAAAAGAAAGAAAAAGCAAAGAGTCCAATTCTTGAACAGCAGAGTTGTTAAAATTTCTTTTGTGTTATGAGAAGTAATAAATTTCCATGTCGAAAGTTTAAAGTATGTAATCAAAGTTATAATATTTTTTCTTTGATTCTTAAAAAAACTAATTTTTGGTTAAATCTACTGCGATTTAAAGACATTTTTGGGAAACGGCTCGGACCAAAATGGTGCAGCATTCTGAACTTCCGTAGAAAAATTTTTTTTTCTCATTAGATCAAAGACCCACTAATGCCGACACACGACGTAGCTATGACAGCAGACAACGATCCCTATTTGGATCATTACTAACTGATTCAGCTCTTGAGTGGTTCGATGACATGGTAACCATTGATAAAACATGATCACAACTCAAAATTATTTTCCTAAATACATTCACTACAAGATCAAATCAAACATAGAAATGATGCTGAGGATTCTGCTGGCTAATATGGCGAATTGATAAAAAATTACTTCCACAGAATCAAAATTTCTGAAGCCAGAGGATGGCCAGAAAGTATCGATGCAACAGTCCACGCTGATGCTGCGGCTCAAGTGGTTGAACTAAATATACAGAATAGCAAAGAAAACAAAAACATATTGTTTTCTCAATTAAGGGATTGAGACCTGTAGCTCTTACACAAAAAAAATCATCAGGTTGAGATCAGTTTACTAATCAAGTAATCAAAAAGGATCTTATATTTATTGTTGCTACTGATCCTGCTAATAAGTCAACAACGGAAAAAATGACTTCATTAGAATTTCAAATTGAAAAACTAACCAAATTGATCAAGTATCAAGAAGTGCAGTCAATGAACAAAATTCGCTACAAAGGAGTCACAATGGTACCGAGGGATGACCTAATATGATAGATATCTTGGAGAAAAAAAATTCAGAGAAAAAGAAAAAATTGCTAAACAGTTTTACGACCACGCAAAAACACAGTTGAATAGTAATCCTAAAGGTCGTCAATTTAACATTGGAAGTTACAATTAAAATAATAGTAGACTCGACTCGGTCTCAGTCACCTAATTTCAGATCAAATCAAATAAAGTCTGAAACTACCCAATGGATTGAGGAAGAAATCAATTTTTGTGACGCAATCACTGAATTATTTCCTTTAAACTGTTAAAATCTCCAAAACCAAGCACTGTTAATAATCCTAAAGCAAGCATATATCTCAGCTTGTATCATTTTGCCTTCGGAGACAATACAAAAATTGGACTTTCAATTGAACTTATGTTTGACCCAAGATAAGATTGTAGTACAATTAACTAACCAACCTATCAGGAATTGGAAAAATTGAGTTAAAAAATGACCTTTTACCGATCCAAAATTCACGCAAAGACTTGAAATGGATCCGATTTACGTATATTTCACCATTCTTCTATCCAATCTTGTTTTGGCACTGATAGAAAGTATCTATCTATACTCAAAGTTTGGATAACTGAGGAAAACACAGCGGATTTTTTGGGAGTAGACTTTTGTCTTCTTTTCTTAAAACCGAATTACTTTGACATCCCCGAAGTTGAGCTAAGACTAGAAGAAGGTGTAATTTTCTACGGGTTGATGAACAACGATAAAAAATATCGCAATGTGTCAATAAATTGTCTCAATTATATTGAAAAAGCCCATTTTCCTTCCAGCTCGCTCAACATATTCGTACAAACACTTAGCGGAACCAATATCAAGTTCCCTATTTCTACGTCAAAAAAGTACATCTAAAAACGACTTGATTTTTATGAAAACAGTTTGCACTCAAGTTGAGCAGAATCTGCCTATCCTAATTGAGAATCAGAAAAGTTATCCTTTCACACTAAACAAGTGTGTACTTTGTTTTGCAGTAACTGATATTCAAGGTTACGAATAAAAAGTTTTTGCTATTCACGATTGTGATGAGTTCACAATTAAATTTTAAAATGGGAGTAAAGAATTTGATAGTTGCTTTATGCTGAACACAGTTGTCAAAATCGCATCGGAAAGCAATACCCATTGCTTGACCAATTTCTACAATACGTAGACTTCAATAATAGGTCCATAATCGAATCGATTTTACTCATTGCCCATACGATCTCTGCAGATAGAGCAGAGAAAAAAGGGTTTGCTGAAATGATTTGCAAAACTTTCCTCAAATAGACATTGCAGTAACTCTAAACATAATAACGATAATGATATTCTCATTTTCACTGATAGAAAATCCGGACAAATCATATATATCCTGATACCAGAGATGCTTTCAGAAACCAACTTATGACAGCATAATCAACAAACTATCAGAAATGCTAAATCAGATAACATTAAATCTTTTGCAAAGCACAGAATTGTTTTGGGTTAGATAAAATGGATTGGAACGAAGTTTTCATAATCATTGTTGATGCGTTCCAATAGTCTTGGATTACTATATTTGCCTATGCCTCATTAGTTCAGATATAGTCAAAGTATACAAAAATGAAAAAGAAATAGCAAGCGACTTTTCACAAGATGTAGAAAACCTTTGCAGACCTCCCTTAAAAGAACGTTTCTTAAAAAATTTCGAAATAAAGAACATATTAATCAATTTTTTGGCTTCCTAGTCAACAAAGCGTTTACCCAATACTCTTTGATTGATAAGAGCAATTGTAGCAATCTACAAAAGTTAAATTGGATAAACTGATGGATGAACTAATCCAAGCAGGCATAGTCAGAGAACTAAACAAAAAGGAAGAGGTGATTTCTTGGTTTGTAAACCCAGTTATGATCCTCCCAAAAAATACTACGTTAAGATTGTTTTGGATGCTAGGTAAGTAAACTCAATCACAGGCACTAGCAATTGTAGTTGGCAAATAGAAACACTACAAGTTGTCATGACAAGAATCATAGTAGTGATCTTTCATGTGGTGATCTTTCATGTGCCCATCATCAAGTTCCTCGAACAGATGAAACCCAGAAATTCACAAGTTTCATGTTGAAGGAAGACAATCTACCTACCAATTTGGTTTCTATTGCTTGAAGCCGCTTCCAAATCTTTTCAGTAAACTAACGAGATATGCCTTTGGACCCCACTGAAAAGGAAATCGATTCAAGAGACTACACAATGTTACAGAGTCAGAATAAAAACGAAATGATTGACACAAATCGAGAAAATTTTTTCTTCAATAGCATCATGGATTGACGAGATAAAAAAATTGAAAACCCCTGAATCAAAAACAGAAGTTCTAGGTGTATTCGATGTCATGGGATACTATAGTGCATACATTATCAGTTTTCATGTAGACGCAAAATAAAAACTGGGAAACAGTAGCGATGATTTTTAACTGATAATATGCCACGAAATAACTTATCAAAAATAGAAAGAAAAATACTTTCATGATATTTCAAATGCTATCCCTAATGTAATCTACCCATTCCCGATTAAAGCCGACGACCCCTCAAATGCAGGAACCGAGTGTATAATCGTCCAAGACTTTCACGGAGGGAAAAAAATTGTTTCTGCAAATTTAGAAGTCTTTGATAAAGCCGAGAAGAAATTATCTACCAAAACATCGTGAGCTATAATATCTGCTTTGCAAATGAAATTTACATTATAGACTCTCCATTTCTTCTTTACCTATATTTTGACCATAGGCCTACTCTCTTCTTATGGTCTAGAAAAGGACAACTCTTATAGATATTTCAAATATCAGCTCATACTGACTAAAATTAACAACTTGAAAAAAAAATTTTTACCCCAGGTACAAACTTAGCTTTTCCTGGTTTACTGAGACAAAATGTGCCCATGCTGATGTCAAGAAAAAATATCAACCTGAGAAAAGACTATATCGAATGATAAAAATTTCAAACTGGACATTGGAGAACACTTTTTCGATCAGTGCTCAATAAAGATGATAAAAATATATCTCAGAACAATTGTCACACTGCCGTTGCTCAAATGTAAGGCGGGAAAAATTAATCAATGTAAGTGACGGAGAACGTAACAGACGTTTTCCGATATGGCAATTAAAGTAACCGAGTCGAACGATTATCTTTTGCAGATATAAATGATGAAAACATTTACGAGCAAATCCCGGATGAAGTGTATCCACTTGGTAATCTTCTGGAAAATTCAAAAGGGCTTGATTTATACGAGGGCAATGTTGAGATTAACCTCGTTGACGATCTGGTTGCAGCTAAAATTAAAATTCGAAAACAAAATAATAACTTAAAAATGATTCTGATTCTCTTGAACTGATAGCTAAAATGACTGACTTAGCAAAAAAAGCAAATATAAATGTTGAATTAATTATGCGAGAGTAATGTAAAGATACTTTAACCGCAGACATGAGAAATTGCATAAAGTAAAACGAAAAGCCAGAAGGAAACGAAAATATCCTAATTGCGTAGAAAAAGGATTTAGTGCATGTATCAGACAATTTGAATTGTTTTTTATTGAAGACCAACATGATATTTTATGCAAAAAAATAAAATCATGATGACTACACTAAAAGTCAAAAATTTTGTTTTGCTTGAAACAATCCTAATGAAAAAAAATCCACATCGATTCTGCAGGTCCATTACGACCATCAACTCATGGGAAAAACGTTTGCTTTGGTGTGATAAATGCCTTTTCTAGATATCTCCAAATACATCCATGCATCCATGCAAACTCTAAAAAACCATTCAGTTGACAAAGAAAAGCATCACAACAATTCTCATCCGACAAAATTTGTTCATGATAATGGAAGTACATTTATGAGTAGCGATACTTTGATTTTTAGTTAATGTTTTCTATCCCAACTTTTTCTCTCAAAACAAAGTTGCACCTTAACCCCAAACTGCAGTGATGATCGTTGTTGCCAACATTCCTGGCAGACCTCTGACAAAATGATTTCTAATTCGCCTTTTTCTTCATAGTCCTTCTCCGTTTCCGGATACTTGAAATAGTTTTCTAGGAATTAAACCAAAAATTTTTGTATCCATACATATTTTCTTCGCTGCTTCATTAATATCAAATTCTTCTTAACAAAACTTTTAAAAAAAAATATTCAAGAAACTCAAATCTTGTCCCAAAATAAGGGCCAGCATATTCATTGTCTCCACTGAGACACACTCAGCCTTAAAATTTTTAAATTTTCTGGCTCGTGAATAAATCTGGATTGAGTCAAGCTCGAATTTTTCATCAGAAGTTAGAACAGAATAGCATCAGATGAAGATCCTGTCCCATGGATTAAAATTGATTCCCCTCTCCACCAACCCATCGTACACATTCACTCTCCTCTCAATCTCCTCGTACTCCAAAAACGCTTCTTGGGTAAAGTCCAGCTCATCTCTTAACCTTATCTTGGGTTACAGGAAATCGACTGAACTTTCTTCTGGTTTGATGAATTCATGTTTAACGGGGCTAAAGAAAAAAATTTTTTCCTTAACGACACATGATAAACGAAGTTCAAACAATGAGCAAAACAATGATGTTGCTTTCAGTTTTCTCTTAAAAAGAGATGCTATTTATTATTTTCTCTTTTTCAATCGGGAAGGAAAATTCGATTAGTACATTTTAGCCAACGAAAAAACTAATAAAAATTATAGCCGTTACACCTTAAAAATTCGCACGAACGAGCAGAAAAAAAACGACTTTAAAACGAGTGAGATCCAATAACAACGGCCAATCACAGCTAAGATAAAGCAAGAACAGCCTTCAAAAACCAGCTGATATCCAGTCATATTCATTTTGACTCAATTTGGCATTCTAAGCTCCTCTAAGTTGGCATTCTAACCTCCTCTCTTCAACTAATAACTCGACTGATATCTTCAACTAAATAAGAAATCTAACTCTGATTCCTCATCGAAAGAAAACATCCAAAAAATGACAAATCCTATCATAGAACTCAAAAATGTAAACTGATGGATCAAGAACCCATTCTAATGACTCTCGAGGATTTGCCTAAAGTGAGTACTACCCTAAAAAAATCTTTTGCCATCATTAACCACCAAAAAATGAATTTACAACAAATTTGTTTTGTTGGTCTTTTATTTCTATTTATCTCTTGAAATCCAACCTCAACAATTGATCCAAAAGAACAATAGTATGCAAATACTGCAAAAAGTTTTCGGGCCACTCACTTTGATTTTTAGTTAATGTTTTTTATCCCAACTTTTTCTCTCAAAACAAAGTTGCACCTTGCAAAGGTCAACCGGAAAGTTTTTACTTTTTATGTTACTTTTCATCAGAGACATTATCGCGCTAAGGTAAATGCGACAAATTATAGATTTAAACACCAATCAATGATCAATGCGTTGGTTTTACGATTCATTTGATTCGACTTGCATCGATGCTCGACAAAATGTAATCAACACTCAACTTCATTTATCAGCCGATCAATGAAAATCGGCCGCCGAAAGAGGCTATCTTAACTAAGGCTACGCTAGTAATGGTAATAATCTTTTCAATTTCTATGTTAAAAACTAAATAATTCCCATGCTGGCAAAGATGACGGCAAAAATCATTATGAACGTAATGGCAGTTCATGGATATCATAGACAATTTTGAAGCTTCCATGTAAAATGTAACTTCAACTGCTAACCTCAAAGATGGAACAGTAATTAATTGGCATATATTCTTTTGCCCTGTCAAAGGTCTACTAAAGGATGTGAAAAAAGTCACTGAATGCATTTGCCTGTGTTTGAGAAGAACCAGATTTCAGGCTAAGATGATTCGGAATGAAGAATCATACTTTATAATCAAACAATTTTCTAGCCCCTCTATTCATTCTATTCAAACAATGAATAATCAAAATTTTGTGCTACAAGTGAAGAATAAACCGAAAACTCAGTATTCATATACTGCCAACGATATTAAAAAACTACACGTTGAACAAGCTAAAAATGGATCGCGGTATCAATTTCAGATTTTTAATTGGAACTGATGGTTGTTTCTGCTAGTGAGGTATCTGGTTGAATTACTCAATTTGTAACGCAATTGATCAGGCAAAACCTAAAATGAACTGCTGCAGAATACTTTTACAGCGGTTTTTAACTAGATAATTTTCTTTTCGCACATACTGTGTGCAACAATACGATAAAATGGATCAGATTAGAGGGTTTGATGTAGCCATACATTGCGAACAGACCATTTTGATCTAGCGATACAGGAAGAATTAGGGGCAGCGGTATCTTCATAGTTGAAGCAAGAAAAGTCGCTTCAATTTTCTGATCTTTCCTTTCGAATGAATCATTTGCTATAAAGTTATTTCAGCATTTTCTACAAGCATCTTGAAGATTTTGATTGAAGTAATGAGTAAGGGTGAAGCTATTTGAAAAACTAGGCAGTGTCCTGCTTTCCATTGTTGAGCTGCCATTATTTGGACTCCAACTGACGACACATTCAATTAAGTTAGGAGTACTGGAATAAGTTCAATCAAACTCGAGTGGGATATAATTTACTCATTCATATCTGTACTCGAACTGCATTGCTTTAAAATTTTGCCAGCAAAAACGTTTAAAAGTTATCCTACCTGGACACTTTGCTTCATTTTTTGTCGAAACACTTTTCAAATGCAACAAGATCAAAATCAAGGCTGTTTCTTTGTTTTCAAATAAACTGGAGAAACTTATTTTGTATATTGTATATTATTTTTTATATCAATTGTACTCTAAAGCATTTTAAGAGCCCAGTTTTTTCATTATTTTTCTTACTATTTTTTTTTGCGTACGCGCATTCCTCGAACGATTGTTGAACTGCTTTTGGTACGATCAAAAGCCCAATAAACCTTGTGCAACGTATTCTTTATAAGAATGGGAAAACTCAATATCCAGATACTGCCTATTAATATTACACGTTGAACTAGGTAAAATGGCTCGTTTTTTCAATTTCAAATGTTAGCTGGAAACGACGGCGTTTTTCTACAATTAAGGTAGTTTCTAAAATGATTCATGGGCAATTTGAAAAGGAATTGATCAGACAAAAGTAAATTTTTCTTCAAATCAACCTACTATGAATGGTAGTACGAGAATAATCTATGGTTTAACTATGAAACTACGAGAATCAAAATATCTATGGTTAAACTAGCTAGACATGCTAAACAGAACCATTTTAACTAACAATGCAAGAAGGATTAGGGGCAGGGTTATCTTCAGAGATGCGGCCAAGATGTTTTGCGTGAATTTGATGAATCTCTCCTTCGAATGAGTAATTTGCTGATAAAGAAAGCCAGCATTGATCGTTTGGGTTTTGTCTACAAGCATCATGAATTGTTTGGTTGAAGTAATGAGTAATGACGATACTATTGGAAAAGCTAGGCAGTGTCCTGCTTTCCATTGTTGAGCTGTCACTATTTGGACCCCACCTGGCGACATAATCTTCTAAGTTTTGAGTATCGGAGTTAGTCCAGTGCAGTTCGAGTGGATTATCTCTCGTCCATTTAGTTTTGTACTCGAACTGTATTGCCTGATAAACAAATCTGATCAGAAAAGATTTTCAAAATTTATCCTAGCTAGATAGTTTGCTTCTACTTTTGTCGAAAGTGACTTGAAATGCAACAAGATCGAAATGAAGGCTGTCTGTTTGTTTGATAGAATTTTAGGTGAGCAAAACTGAAAAAAAAACTGAATTATTACAAAAAAACAATTTGTATAGATACCTGCAGTCTATCTTGAAATCGTTGTTTTATCACAATTTTCTTTCGCTCCTGTTGGATGTGTTTTCCCAGGTCCATTCGGTTTCGGTTGTTTTCACACCAG